>NC_057810.1:211002303-211145958 GCF_018294505.1 Triticum aestivum | reverse complement strand
ACCGTAGGAGGTCTGTTTCCTTCGTTTTGCGGTATGCCACACCCCTCCCGATCAACAGGACCCCCGTTTCGACTGTAGGAGGTCCGTTTCCTCCATTTTATGGTACACCACACCCCTCCCGATCAACAGGACCCTGTTCCGAACGTAGGAGGTCTGTTTCCTCCATTGTGCGGTACGCCAGGCCTTGTTTCCATCGCCTGTTCCGTCCAAGACCTCCCGATGAACACGACCACGCATTCCGTTCCGACCCAGCCGGTTGGCTCCCCATGAACACGACAACGACGTTGTTTCTCCGTTCCGACCCAGCCATGTACGTATGCACGAGTAGGCGTTCGAGACCCTGCCTGTATGTACGTATGTGGCTGTATTTTCTTTCTTGCACCCTCGCCGCTGTACGTACGTGTACATGCTACGTGCGCGCCTCTACTACGACACGTGCGCGCCTCTACATCGACCAGTATGTACGTACACATTCGCGACCAAAATGACAACGCTACGTACACTTCGACCAGGTGGGTCCCGACTGTCAGGCACTTCCTTGCCTGCGAAGATGTAGCTGGTGGGTCCTAGCAGTCAGGGGGGCAAATCGTTTTTTTCCCGGGCGCACTTCCTTGTGTGCGAAGATGTAGCTGGTGGGTCCCAGCAGTCAGGGGGGCGAATCGTTTATTTTTGCCCGGACGCACTTCCTTGCGTGCGAAGATGTAGCTGGTGGGTCCCAGCAATCAGGGGGGCGAATCGTTTTTTTTTGCCCGGACGCACTTCCTTGCGTGCGAAGGTGCAGTTGGTGGGTCCCAGTAGTCAGGGGGAAACATTTTTTTCACGAAATACGGTGGCCCGTCCGGTGGGTCCCCGCTGTCAGGTGGAGGAATAATTGTTTTCCTCGTAATAAGGAGGCACTTCCTTGCTGCGGCCGTGGACCCAGCTGTCAGCCTCTCCACATACAGTCCACGTCCGATAGAAGTCGTTCCTTGACCACGTTGACCACGCCGCGCCGAGAGCACCAGGGCGGTGGACGTCGGCAAGGCCTAGGAAGGGGACGACGGGGAGCCGGGGAAGACGCGGCAGTGGAAGCCCGCACGGAGAGGAGTACGAGGGTTCACTGGTTCGGCTGCAGTGTGAGGTTGCCGTCGCCGCAGGGCCTGGCCAGCGGTGGGAATAGTAGGGGGCAGTGAGGCCTCCACGCCAGCACATCCGGCCACGGGAAGCAGGAGCATGCAGCACGACCAACACTGCTTTGGGCGGCTAGAGCAAGAAGACCAGAGGTTGAAGAAGCACTACGGTCGTTGGATGGACATCGTACGGTCACTGGAGCTAGAATCGTTTATATTGACTAAGTTGACAAAGCCCTTCGTCCCAAAGTCAACTTAGTAGGCCCATAAGTCAGCCTCCCACAAAGGTGGGTCCCAGCTAGTAGGGGGGGTATTCATTTTTTTGTGCCTAATAAGGAGGCACTTCCGATGGGTCCGAGAAGACAGCAGGGGGAACGTTTTTTCGCGAAATACGATGGCCCATCGGGTGGGTCCCAGCAGTCAGGGGCAAACGTTTTTTTCGCGAAATACTGGTGGCCCGTCCGGTGGGTCCCTGCTGTCAGGTGGAGGAATAATTATTTTCCGCGTAATAAGGAGGCACTTCCTTGCGGCTGCCGTGGACCCAGCTGTCAGCCTTTTCACGTACAGTATTCTTCTGATGGAATTCGGTCATTGACCACATTGACCATACCGCGCCGAGAGCACCACGGCGGTGGACGACGGCGAGGCCTAGGAAGGGGATGACGCGGAGCCGGGGAAGACGCGCCTGTGGATGCCCATGCGGAGAGGAGTACGAGGGTTCACTGGTTCGGCTGCACTGTCGTCGCCGCAGAATAACAGGGGGTGTGGGTGAGTGGAGGGGAGGGATGGCCTAGCCAGCGGTGGGAGTAGTATGGAGGCGGTGAGGCCTCCACGGCAGCACAGCCGACCATGGAAGGCAGGAGCAGGCGGCACGACCGGCGCTGCTTTGGGCGGCTGGAGCAAGAAGACGAGAGGTTGAAGAAGCACTACGGCCGTTGGATGGACATCGTACAGTCAGTCGAGCTAGAATCGTGCATATTGACTAAGTTGACAAATCCCTTCGTCCCCGTCAACTTAGTAGGCCCCGTCAACTTAGTGGACATCGTATGGGGAGTATTCTTTTTTTTGGGCGTAATAAGGAGGCACTTCCTTGCGTGTGAAGATATAGCTGGTGGGTCCGAGCTGTCAGTGGCGGTAATGTTTTTTTCGCGAAATACAGAGGCCCTTTCGGTGGGTCCCAGATGTCAGGTGGAGGAATCATTATTTTGCGCGTAATAAGGAGGCATTTCCTTGCGTGCGGCCGTGGACCCAGCTGTCAGCCTCTCCACGTACAGTCCACTTCAGATGCATGTCGGTCATTGACCACGTTGACCACGCCACACCGAGAGCACCAGGGCGGTGGATGACGGCGAGGCCTAGGAAGGGAACGACACGGAGGCAGGGAAGACTCGGCGGTTGTTTCCCACTCGGAGGGGAGTACGATTGTACGAGGGTTTACTGGTTCGTCTGCCGTCGCCAGAGAATAACAGCAGGTGTGGGACTATGGGTGAGTAGAGGGATGGCTAGGCCTGCGATGGGAGTACGGTGGGGCGGTGAGGCCTGCGCGGTAGCATAGCCGGCCGCGGGGAGGAAGGAGCAGGCAGTCCCGCTGGCGCTTGTTTGAGCGGCCGCAGCAGGAAGAGCAGAGATTGAAGAAGCACGACGGCCGTTGATTGGACATCCAACAGTATACAGGCCATCTGTGGAAAGCCTCAAATCTATGGAAAACAGCATACGACCCGTCTGCCATTATTTCAAATAGTTTACAGCCCATTTGCTAATTCTTACGGGTTTTTTGGAGCCCATATTCTTTTTGTTAGCATTACAACCCATATTGTGGCCACGGTTAAAAAATTATACGAAATTTTGCATATGTCGGTGCGGTCTGAACTGTTTTTAATCCCAAAATTTCTAGTCACATTCAGACTGATTTTAAAAATAAATTTATATCAATATAAAATCCAATAAATTGTCCATGCACAAAAATCAATGCATTTTAAAATCTCAAAATGAAAAAAAGATATTTGAAACTAATTGCCGGTTTGATGTGTTTTAAAAATGTACAGCCCATTTCTCATTACTGATAGGCCATTTCCTCGGCCAGCCGAATGAAGCTCTCCTTGTCTTGAAAGATTTGCAGCCCAACAAGCCTGATAAAGCGACTTACTTGACAAATCACAAAAAAACTAGGCTAGCAATTTTCAGAAAGAAAAAAAAACTACTGGGCTGGTCTGTGGTAAACATAAAATAAAAGGTTGTCTAGACAGGCCAGAGTGTTCCGCACAGCCCAGTTGACACCCTGCTTCCGTCTCAAAAACAAATTAGATAAATGCCACTCCAATTATGGCGATTCATAAAAATGCCACTGCAATTTCCAAACTTTGAAAAATGCCACTGCAATTTTTGCAAACTTTGAAAAACGTCACTGCAGTTTGCAAACTTTGAAAAACGCCACTCCAGACTTCGAAAAATGCCACTAGAAATGGCATGAAATGGCATTTTTCAAAGTTTGGAAATTCCGGTGGCATTTCTCGGAGGCATTTATCAAATTAACCCAAAACAAAAAAAAATGGGCGAGCTGCTGGGTCCCTGGTGTCAGCCGCTCGTTGTGCAATTCTCTCGTTTATTGACTACGTTGACAATGGCATGGGACCCAGATGTCAGAAATCCACTAGGAGGAGCCATTTTTTATTGGCTTGAAATAAGGAGGCACTTGCTTGCGTACTACCATGACCTTGGCGGGTCCCTGCTATCATCCTCTCCATGTACAATCATCTCCTAATTGTGTACGCGTCAACTTGCTAGGCCCACAAGTCAGCCTCTAAACCCGTGGAGGACAAATACAATCCATTTAAAAAAATAACAACCCATTCCATACATTCAAACGGAAAGTTCAACATTCAGAGCAAAGTAACAGGTCTGGTCCACATATAGAGTACTGAACTTCCATGTTGACAACCATCATAGCCAAGTTAACTATCTACTCCCACTAGACAAGTACTAACTTACTCTTCGCTAACTAGATGATGTCGGCCGCCATCTGTGGTACACGCTAAATGCCAGCACCGGCGTCCTGCGCCTCACCTCAGACTTGCCAGAGGTGCGATAGGGCGCGTTGCTCGCGCGCGTTGGCCCTTTCCATGCCGGCGTGGTCCACCGAAGCTTCGGCTTCCAAGCGGGAAACCCACTTGACGAGCTGGTAGTAAAAATCGGCGTCGCGAACGCGTGCGTGCCCGACAGCCTCCAGGGCTATTTGCCGGGCGCCGGCCTCCATGTAGTCGGCCCAGTTGCGGGCGCTCTGCTCGCGACTCAGAGCGTCGGTGCGCTGCTGCTCCATGTACCGCTCGCGGCACAAATCGGCGATACGTTGCTCCTCCGCCAGGCGGTCGTGCTCCAACAACTCCTGCTCCTTCGCCATGCGGTCGGGCTCCAATAACTCCTCGATCTGCGCATTGCCATCTAAAGACAGATAGAATGCCTGCTCCCTTCGTCTGCCTTCCGGTGAAAAACCGAACACTAGTTCCGGAGGTGACCACCTCCGGCGTCGCCTACCGCGGACGGGCTGGGGCATGGCGGACATGGAGAGCAACGTCGGGCCGGTGGGGGCTTATGAGGATATGGTGAGTTGGGTCACGGTGGCACCGGAGAAGGCCGGGAAATAATACTTATAGGGGGAAGGTAGCGCGATGGTCATCGGAATTCAATGCATAATGGCTTAGCGCACCAGCTTGCCGTGGAAAACTAGGGAAACTGAAATTATGACTGTGTTGTCCCGTCCCGTCTGGGTCGCATGCCGGCATGGCAGTCAAACGAGTGCACTCGAATCATCTCCCTCCTTGTCAATAATGATTTCATGGATTTAAAAAGCCCACAACAGTTAAAGCGTATCTTTTTCGCATCAGTTAGCTACCTAAATTATGGCCGGCTGCATGCAGGCACTCAGAATCACTCGCAGGCAGTACGCGAAGCAGCATGCAATGAGTCGCAGCCGAGGGCACGCATGCAGCCACTTAAATCGCTGGAATTAATTAGGCTTAAACTTCTGCATGCCGTTAATTATTGCCATGCCTTGGTCTTGCTGCTTTGCTCACGGGACTAATAAACCCGAACGGAGGGAGCACCTTGGTTGGTGAGAGGTTTGAATTAAGCCATGCAAACCAGAAAGGAGGTACTAGTACGTGCGTGATCCGCTATTTATTCGTGTAGGATCGAGTAGGTCGTTTCTTGAATTGAGCCCTGCAAACCAGAAAGGAGGTAGTACGTGCGTGATCTGCTATTTATCCGTGTAGGATCACTAGTGTAGCTTGTCAGTTTCTTCAGAGGTAGGCGTTTTTATCCGTGTAGGATCGATAGTGTAGCTTGTCAGTTTCTTCAGATGTAGGCATTTTTATTCAAAAAACTGCTACTTCGCATCTTGCGTTGCAAATAAAACTGCCAGGAGCGCATTTGTAGGCTAGCTAGTGATCGATCAGTAACTTGTGAACACTAAGCAAACAGAAATAAGTAACTATTAATGCATCTCAATGATTCACAGGTCATATACAAATATGTAGCTCCAAAAGCAAAGATCAGCCACTTCGGATCTTGCGTCGCAAGACTCGCAACTAAAACTAACTAGTACGATTCCCATACATAAGATCAACATGTTAATGCATATCAATGATTCATAGATCATATACAAATATGTAGCTCCAAAAGCAAAGATCTAGAAAACACATCTATTCTTCCTACTAACATGGATGCTTCTCTTGGCCAACATTCAGTACAGACTGAAAGACAAATTTGTTTGTGAAGTCTACAATTCCTCTTGCAAACGTAAGTGGTTTCACCAACAGCTGGAACCATGAGAATGAACCACACATGATGGAGGAACATCCACTGCAATATGATTTGGTCTTCTCTCGATCACACCGCGAGACTATATTTGGAATACAAACTTTAACTTAGGGAAAATGATGCCCATTGTATAATCAGACCAAAGCAATGAAGCACCTAGTGTTGGCCAGTAAATAGTACAATACTATTTTTCTGCAGTCCATGAAGTGACTATCCAATCTTTGTGTCTTTTTTCAAACGGCACTGCATGCAGTGACTATAGTATTATTTTGTGCAGTTCAACCAAAATTGCGGACACTTTGTTTGTTTGCCAAATAGCATCGGGCAGACATCTCTGTCTGCACAAATATCAAGCAGCTAGTAAACATATACCACACCATGTTCGCCATGATGGAAGAGGTGAAATTGATACAACCGAAATTGAGCATCCAATCATTGAATCCTGTCCTGCACCTCCAATGTAGGTCCACCCTGCCAATAAATTCACATGCACACCACTAGTATTACTATCTAATGACAGTACAAAAAGAGTAGAAAGATAGTAGCAAACCATGTACCTTCCTAATGAACAGCTCATAGTGCCACCAATTGGATATAAAGGTTTGGAAAAAAAAACATGCTCCTAATGTTGAACCAGTTGGACTTTTTGTGCAGTTCCACTAAAATCGAGCATCCCTGTTTGCATAGATATTGAAAGTGTGATTACTATAAAAGTGGCACTAGTTGAAGCATAGACTCACAAATATAAGCATTCCAATTTCCTAATGGGAAAAGGTAGCAAGACTGTTTCTAACCACCTGTTTGAAGGAATAAATAAAGCAACAACGGCTGATGTCAGGAAGGCATACATAGTTTTTTCTGAAAAACTGAGCCATTCCTGACCTTTCCTCTTCTTTTAAGCAAATTTTGTGCAGTTCTACTAAAATAAAATGACATCACCGCCTTGACAATTCAGTGACAATGTGTCAAAGGGAAATGACTTAACATTACATCATGATGTCGGGTATGTAGTCGACAGGCATTAGAGACAAACATACAGACCTCCTCCAATAACATAATGAACATTAATTTTAACAAAGGTGTGACTAGCTTTACCGGGATAATTTGAGTGAACTCTACACCCTCTGTTCCTTAATATAAGACATTTTTGCGGTTCAATTTAAAGTACCCAAACGTCTAGTATTTAGAAAAACAGGTAGTAGTTTTCTTGAGCACATATCAGGGAAAGCTTTCCACACTTTATTTATGTCCATACGCTAATGCAACACCATTCGAATACTACAAATATACACTAATCTAGTGGCTAGTGCAACAGTAGAGTAGTTAGTTTATTACAGGCTGTGCAACAACATTAGAATGCCTTAGCTGAAAAATCTTTAATACATCCACAATCAACAGCTAACCCTGAAATAATCTAGTGACATTAAATGGCATTGCTTAAATTTATCGGTGGCATTAGACTGAGAGTGGCATTAGTTAAATGTGGCATCACTTTAGTAGTAGCATTGCTTGACTTGACTGCTGGCGTTATACTAACAGCAAAAAAGTGGCAATAAGAGCATGGGAGGCCCATTCGGACAGTGGGCGCACCAGTACGATGTACCTCCACGGATGCAGAGTGGTGAGGGAGGTACGGTTGCCCAGAGCAACAAATATCCAGGCAGCATATGTGGATTACGTCCCATTTTTGTTCTCTTTAGCCACCTTTTTCCTATGTGAGGACAACAAACCGATCGACCTGGTCATTCTCTATTGCGTTGTCATGCCTTTCTACCCTTCTTCAACCAAGAGACACAAGACTCGTTCCTTAGCTACTGTTTTCCCCTTTTCAACCTAGATGCGGGTTCGATGCCTACTCTCTTGGACAGTACAGTCTCCCTTCCTTTCCTTATTCAACCCAGACATGGATTAGTCTGCATGAAGTAGGATGTCATGCCCAATATGCGACCCTATCCAAAAGGAACTCGAAGGTCCCACCAAGGATAGACCCGCATATTGGAACGCTTTTGCAAGGTGGATATCATTACATCAACATTACATAATAGATGGGGATACATACAAGAGGCATACCATGCCACACGAATACAACATCATCATACATAAGAGCACCATCCGACTACGGATGAAACACAAACAGAAACTCAAACGACATCCACCCTGCTAGCCCAGGCTGCCGACCTGGAACCTATCCCCTGATCGAAGAAGCAGAAGAAGAACTCAACGCAAGCAAGCATCGCTCTCACGTCATGATCATTGCATAACCTATACCTGCAACTGTTGTTGTAGTAATCTGTGAGCCACGAGGACTCAGCAATCCCATTACCATGGGTATCAAGACTAGCAAAGCTTAAAAGGAAAGGAAGGGGTAAAGTGGTGAGGCTGCAGCAGCGACTAAGCATGATATGGTGGCTAACATACGCAAATAAGAGCGAGAAGAGAACAAGCGGAACGGTCGTGAAGCTAGCAATGATCAAGAGGTGATCCTGAACTCCTACTTACGTCAAACATAACCCAGAAACCGTGTTCACTTCCCGGACTCCGCCGAGAAGAGACCATCACGGCTACACACGCGGTTGATGCATTTTAATTCGGATCTGGTGTCAAGTTGTCTACAACCAGACATTAACAAATTCCCATCTGCCAATAACCGCAGGCACGGCTTTCGAAAGATTATACCCTGCTAGGGTGTCCCAACTTAGCCCATGACAAGCTCTCGCGATCAACGAAGGAATAGACCTTCTCCCAGGAAGACCCGATCAGACTCGGAATCCCGGTTTACAAGGCATTTCGAGAATGGTAAAACAAGACCAGCAAGACCGTCCGATGCGCCGACAATCCCGATAGGAGCTGCACATATCTCGTTCTCAGGGCAACACCGGATGAGCAATCCGTACAACTAAAACCAGACCTCAAGTTTCCCTGAGGGGGCGCTGCAAAGGGCTCTAGTTCGGACCAACACTTAGACAAGCACTGGCCCGGGTGGGCTATAATAAAGATGACCCTCGAGAGAGCGACTCCCAAGGGAAAAGTAGGTGGTGGTGAGGCAAATGGTAAAACCAAGGTTGGGCCTTGCTGGAGGAGTTTTATTCAAAGCGAACTGTCAAGGGGGTCCCATAAATCACCCGACCATGTAAGGAACGCAAAATCCGGAAACATAACACCGGTATGACGGAAACTAGGGCGGCAAGAGTGGAACAAAACACCAGGCAAAAGGCCGAGCCTTCCACCCTTTACCAAATATATAGATGCATTAATAATATAAGAGATATTGTGATATCCCAACCAAAATCCTGTCCACCATGGAGAAATCTTCAACTTCACCTGCAACTAGCAACGCTATAAGAGGGGCTGAGCAAAAACGGTAACATAGCCAAGCAATGGTTTGCATAGGAAAGGTGTCAAAGGTTAGAGGTTCATGGCAATATGGGATGGCTGGATAAACAGGTGATAGGTAGCGCATCATAGCGATAGAACAAAACAACTAGCATAGCAAAGATAGTAGTGAGATCCAGGGTAGCGGCCATCTTACCTGAAATCCCGCAAGGAAGAAGAATGAGTCCATGAAGAAGACGAACGGATGAAGCTGAACCAACCGTAGACGAACGAATCCTCACGATCGCAACGAAACAGGAACTATCGAAAAGAAGCACACAACAAGGTAAACACACCACACATGAACAAGGCATGATGCACAACAAGCATGATGCATGACAAGGCTACATGAACCTACTCATGGCAAGAGATGATGCAAACAAGAGCAACATATCAAGGCAAGTTTAAATGAGGCCGGGAACAACATATAACAATTCCGGTAAGTCCTCATATGCAAATTTCGAAATTGGTCCAGATCTGAACAAACATTATGTTCAAGTTGTTAAACAACAAGTTAAGATGCACAAGGATGATCTACACGAGATTCTAGTCAAGTTACATATAAAGTTCATTAGATTTGGAGCTACGGCCTAGAAGATATGAGCAAAACAAGTTAAACATGGCATTGATGCAAAATGCATACAAACATCAAGAAAACACACCAAAACAAGGATGCAACATGATAATATGAAGCTACATGCAATTCTAAGCAAGTTTCATATAGAGCACACTCAAAACGGAGCAACGGTGCAACACATACACTCTATATAAGTCATAACAACAATCTGTCCATAACAGCAACTAGGCATATTGCAAGCATCAAAACAACAAGCTACAGGACCTCAACATAAGAACAAAAGGCATGGGCATGATGTACAGGTAAAGCATAACAAAACATGAACACTGAGCTATCTCCAGAAATCACTAGAACATGCTCAAACACACTTGGGAAGATTGCAAATAATAACAGTTACAGACTTATCAGGAAATAACATCAGGTTGCAATGTTTAGAGCTATCAAACAACATGTTACAGGAACTTATCATGGCAAACAAAGGCATGGCATGAATCTACTAATTGCATAGAACAAAAGTCCCTTACTGACCATGAGCCAAAAAGGATCAGAAAACATGATGGCATCCATGTAAACATGGCAAGTTATATGACAGATTCAAACATGGCAGAAACAGAATTATGAAGGCATGTAGATGAGCTTGAACCACTCACTACAGAGCAATACATGGCATGGCAAGGCAACCAACAGTAAGAAGGCATGTTTATTAAGCTAAGCATGGCAATAGCAAGGTCATAGGGTGCATGGATCACTAGAAAAGCACATGGCCAAAACTGAACTTAATGTTAACAGGCTGACAGCAACATTATTTAGCAACTTTAGAGCAAGATTAAAACAAGCTACAGCAACATATAAATGCAACCAGGGGCATGGATTGATAGAGGATGACATGTAGATCAAAACATGTTTAGTGAACATCTCCAGATTATGCATAGAATGATTAGTAGCAACATGTTTATATAGCATCACGAAATAACAGATTCAGCCTAGCAAAACAGCAACATCATGTACACTACTTAACAAGCTTGAATCACTCACCACAAGTCATTGCATGACAAGATAAGCATATCATCATCAAGAAGACATGTTTGTGAAACAAACCAAGTCAAGAACAAGTCCATAGCATGCAAGGATCAACTACAACAACCTTGGCAAAGTTGAATAACATGTAAACAATCTGCCAGAAAACATTTTGAAGCAAAAGTAGAGCAGAAAAATGACATGCTAGACTACTCCATAATTACAAACAATGGTATGAATGAATAGACAATAACCACATGTTCAAAACACCCTTACTGAAGTATCTCTAAATATGCATGGATATCTCTGTAGCATCAAGTTTACATGGCATAAAATAACAGCAGAACAGGGACTGAAATCAACAACAGCAAGTACCCTACTTAGCAAGCTCGATGCACTCAGCACACAAATCACAAAAATACATGGATAGCACCTCTGGAAAAATGGCATGGCATAGATCAAAACACATGAAGACATCAACCTCATAGGATGCACACGTCAATCATGGCAAAAATGACAAATGAGCAAGTTATAACAGTTTCAGCAGATTAACATCACGTAGCACTCTTCCAATAGCATTTAGGGCATCAATATGAGCTCAAATGAAAATGATGCAATGGAGTGAAATGAAGTACTCGTTGAGACGATCAATTTGACATATTACACGCATGAAACGGAGCTACATGCACAGAGATACAGCAGGTCAAACATGGCATGATTATGTCAGAAATCTGGGACTTAGCAGTTTTTGACAGACGTAAAAAAACCCAGATCGAGCGACTAATAGCTATACAACGCACAGGCGGGGAATAGCGGGGTTGCTCACCCTGGGCTTCGGCCCAAAAAGAAAAGAGGAGGCGAGGAGGGACGACGAGGAGGCAGGCCGGGGCTGGGCCAGGCTGGAACTAGGCTGGACCACGTGGCCCACGCGGGCTGCAGGAGGCTGTCCAAGGCGTCGTCTCCTCCCGAGCCGAGGACGAGGCCGGTGGTGCTAGGGGAGAGGCTCTGGCGAGGCGTCCAGGGCCGGGACCGGCCGGAATGGGGAGATCCGGGGATGGAGATCCCGGATCCAGCAACAGACGAGGTGAGCGGCGACCGGAGGCACGGCGACGGGCGGAGCTCGGACGCTGAGCTGCTGCAGCTCCCATGGCGGCGCTGGAGAGGGAAAGAGAGAGGGTCAGGGAGAGAGAAGGAGAGGAAGAGAGGCGACGGGCGGCGACCTGGCTGGGGAGGCACGGCGAAGCAGAGGGAGGAGGAGGCTGGGGCGATGGAGACTGGTGGCGGTGACGAGGGCTCGGGGTCGAGGGGCTCCTCCCCTCGATCCAGATCGGGAGCGGGAGGCGCGGGGCGCTCGGGCCCTCGCGGGCTGCGGCAGCGCGGCCTCGGGCCGGGCGGGCCAGATCCGGGCCCCGACGGGCCTGGCGGTGGTGGGAGGCGATGGAAGGACACATGGCGGCGGGGTAGTGGCTGGGAGCGCGAGGATGGCGGCGCTGGCCCGTGGCATCGCGCCAAGTGGCGGCCGGCGGGCTGGGGAGTTTGGTGGCGCGGCCCCCGAGGTGGGAGGAGGTTAGGGAATGTTTGGGGGCACGGTTTTCGAGAAGAAGGAAGGAGAAGACCAGATTTGGCAAGGGAAGTGGGTTTAAATAAGGAATGGGGGTTAGGGTTTGAGGGTGTGGGGCTGTTTCGGAGCCGTTCGATCTTGATCGGACGGTCCGGAGCGGAGGGGGGTTAGGTAGGTGGGCTAGGGTTTAGTCTCTAGAGGGTTTAGGAGGGGTTTTCGGACCCTCGGATTGCAATCGTGCGCTCCGGACAGAGAGGGGGACTAGGTGGCTGCAGGTGGGCTGTGGAGAGGGGTTGGGCCGAGAGGAGAGAGAGGAGAAATGCAGCCCGACATGGTTTCCGAAGACCGAAAACATCCGACGATAATACCGGCAACGGTGCCGCTATATATTTAACGGTTGGGCAGTCAAACGGACTCCGAATGCGACGAAACTTGGCAGGCGGCCTGTCTACACTATAATAAGACCGCACGACAAGTTGCAACCCATTCCGAGAACATTTTTATGCCACTTATAAAATAATATTTCGGAGGTGCCGCGGGCGCGTGCGAGTGTGGTCTGGACTCCGAACGGACAACGGAGAGAACCGGCGGAACCCGAACGGATGCAAGTTTTGAAAAACATGCAGATGAGATGCAGATGATGACATGGCAAAATGCAACACGGAAGCAGCTGACATGGCAACGACGGCGAATAACTGGAAGACACCTGGCGCATCGAATCCGGGGCGTTACATAGGGTTTCCTTTAATAGTGCAAATTATGGTTTTCGTCTGCGTGGCGAGCAGAGCAGAGGATAGCAAATTAGGAAGATGGTGGAGTGGAAAAAGATCCACATGCAATGACATGCCAGATGGGGCAATAGAACAAGGGTATGGTTCGAAAAGAGGTAGCATACCTGAGGGTCGGCCGGAAGTGGCTTCGCTCGTGGTCGCCGTCCTCCGCACACACTACGGCAGCGAACTTGGGGATGGAGGCCATCCAGCGTGGGCGCTAGGTCTGAGAGGACGGCCTTGTCGTCAGTGCGTGACCTCGCTCGCCGACGACGAGTGCGTCAACACTGCACGTCCTTTTCTTCCCCGGTGGATCTGTGACCACCGGTGAGGAGGGAGAGAGGGGCCATCTTTTCTAGATCTGGAGAGAGGGTGGTAGTGTGAGAAGCAAGTGGCCAGCCCTTGGCAAGAAAGCGCTGAAGCTCCAGCCTATATATCTTTTTTATACTACTAGTACTGGAGGTGGAGTAGTGGTAGAGTAGTTTATATTTTCTCTGCGTACAGTACCAGTTAGTCGTGCTTCAAAACTGAATGGCACGCCATTAAAAAAATAAAGGTCGATAACTAATGCGGCACCTCGGGCCAACGCGGCCAGATAGCATTTTGCACGAGAAATTACACACCATGTTTCGTTGACATGTGGTCCCGTTCCAACATATCAGTGAGACGACAGCGAGTAGTAGGAGTATTTCTGAACCGACGTGTAGGCCGGGACGCCCCTTCGTGAACCGTCGCAAACTGGCAACCGTCCACTGACTCTTCGCCTTTCCCTCTCGATTTGGAACTGTTGTCGCACGCTCTTCCTCTCCCTCCTCCATTTTCCTTCAGCCCTTCACCCTTTCTTCTGCCATTGTTCGATCGTCTTCTCCATGGAGGGAACAGGACGGAAACGACCCCGTTATTCTTGCCCTGATCTGAAAGATGACGTGGTGGAGGAACTCATTGATCGGTGCAACGTCATCACCTCGGCTAGCATGGCAGGTTCGTTCAAGCCCATTCTTGACTCAACTAATAACATCATTACAAGGAACCCAAGAGTCAAGGAACAGTTCGATCTCCCCTATCTTCTTCGTCGTGACCCTGATGACTGGCGACATCACGACGGAGGCCTCGCCCTGTGCAAGTTGATGCCGCTTGATAATGATACGTATGATGTTAAGATGCCATCGCTTGAGGGCAAGGCTTGGGCAGGCGCAAATGCAGATTGGGTTGTTTACATTGGGTCCAACTGCGAGTGGGAACTTGTGAATGTGTACACTCATGACCGGGTTCCACTTCCAAAAATCTCAGCAGACTGCCCAGCGGTTGAGCACACCGGTATTGTACACACGTTCAAATACAATCATGGTGACTGTCTCATACCGAAGATAGCAATTTCTCGAGTTCCCAACCGCTCTTGGAATTACAACAACTATGAAGTTGTTGCTATCTTCGACAAGCTTGTTGCCGTCCTTGCTGGTTTGACTCGATGGATATTGCTCAAAAATCAGTTTCTGTACACGAATGAGTACTGTGATGCAATTGAATACGAGGGCCTTGTGTTTTTTGCCACCACTCGTGGCATTGTTTTTGCATGGAATCGTTGTTTTGGTACGTTTGTCTTCACCGTAATTATAATTGTTTCATCCATATGCATGCGGGTTAGCAAGTTTCCCTTTACTAATTAACCCTCTTCTTGTGCTTCCAAGGTCCTGTGAACATTCCATCACCTATACTTGAAGATTTTTATAACCAAGGGGGAGATGACGATGGTGATGATCACAAGCATGAGGAAGAGCAGCACCCATATACTCTTTGGCGCCTGGCAACTAATTCCGATGGATCACCTCTTCTCGTGTGTATACAGCCTACTGATGATGTTACTGCTAAGGAAGCAGGTGTAGTCTCCCATGGTCGCACTTTCCGGACCTATTCCAACACCCGTTGCATGGTATTCGGGATGGATACTAGTGTGCTAGCGCCAACTCCTTCTCCCTGGTACAGAATTGATAGTCTTGGAGAAAACTTGCTCTTCCTTGGAGAAACTATCCAATGATGGTGAAAGGCGATCCAACTGCTGTTGACACAACGTTACTACCATTTATGAGAAGCAACTGTGTCTATACCTCAGACATTTGGGTGGTTCCCTACCCTGGTACTGATATAGTAGGCCGCTTCAGCCTGGATGATCAGTCCTGCGTTGGTCTCCAGATCGACAATGGATGGCCCGTCCTAGAAAATCACTTGTGGTTCAAAGCAAGCGTTTCCAATGCCGAGGAATGGTTGAGTTGAAGTTCATTTCATTGCTTGTTATTTGTTGTGTGGTGAAAACTTTAGTATTTATAATGTATCCTCGTTGTCGATGTGGGTTGATGACCTGTTGTATGTAATAAAATGATATGCCTGTGATAAACTTACTAACTTATGAATGGCTTTCGAGTTGCTTCTGTGAGTGAGTGGTGCGACGAGGCAAAAAAATATTTTCCGAATATATAATTGTACGTGCATTGCAACAGGTTATCGGATGAGGCCAATAAACAATAGTAGTACACTATTTGTACTAGCTTCACATTCTTCGCGCGTCGTGCGGGTGTTTTTTACTGTAGCCATATTGTACTACGTAACCAGCACCTCGAATCCTCGATACTAGTACTATATAGTAAGTAGTAGGAGTAGTAGGGTGGCATGGGCCAGAACAAGCATTCACGTCCAGGAGTACGGCACACGCCACCAGCACGACTTCCATCTGACACCATATTTCTTGGAGTCCGTGCTAGAGCAATCTCTTCAACCTCATCGTTTCTCTAACTCAGCCATCGCGCGGCGGGTGAGGTGTGGGTTTGCCGATAGTCGGTTTCCTTAACTGCGGTCCCACTTGTAAGGCCAACTGCAACGCACGACCCCAAACGGACCTCCATTTTGCACGAACTCCAACAATAATTTTGACTAGAAAAGCAAGACCAAAGAAAACAAGAACCACAAGAATACATTTTACTACTCCTGTAAGTTGGATTAGTGCCATCTCGATGCATTCATTCTTGATCTGCGGAGGCTCGATCTTGCGTGCTTCTTTCTTCTTCGAGTGTAAAGAAGTAGACGTTGCTTCCTCGCATCTAGTCTCATGTCTAGCCTCTATTCTAGTACTCCCTCTGGTCCGTTTTTCTCTGCATCTAAGCAGCAACATGCATACCAAGTAGGAGTATCAACAAGTGGACTAATCTCATCTATAGCCTCTGTGCTAGCTAAAAGTGATAGAACATCTACTAAATTGCGCTCTATCAATATATGGATGTACTCTTCTTCCCAATACAAAAACTTGCATCCATTCTACTCCCTCCATTGCACAATACATGCCTTCTATTTGTCAAAATATATATGTATCTAGACATGTTTTAGTATATAGGTACATCCATTTTTGGACAAATGGAAGTCAAGTATTTTGGAACGGAGGGAGTACACAATAAAAACTATAAGTTAGCACAACTAGTCTAATCCGAGAGCACAACCGAAGATTTGGTCGGGTTCTTCCTCCTTTTGCCGACACGTGGGACATCCAGCATCCAGGTCGTGTCATGAAAGAAAATAGAGTGGTAGTTGAAGCCACGAGATGTGCATCTTGGGTTAAACTGTAAATAGAATCTTACTACTCTTGAGTAACTCCAAAAGAGGCCACCGAAGATATTTCTTGGATTTGTTTTTCATCACCAGCACGTCGAGGTGAAAGATGTGCAGGTTCAATGGGTCCGCTTGTGTTTTCGCTGACATGTGGGACCGCATGTGAGCAAACAGACGATGGGCTCCACGTGTCAGCTGGCTGGCTGAGAAGAGAGATAGATGAGGGCTGAGCACGGACTGCAGGAAATTTGTTCTACGTAGTACCTCAATATAGGCTCGATATAGTGGGCTGGCATGGGCCATAACTAGCATTCACGTCTAGCAGTACGGCACACGCCACCAACACGAGTCCCATCCGACACCAATTTTCTTGGAGTCCGTGCTACAGCCATCTCTTCTCCCTCCTGTTTTCTCAGCCATCGCACGGTGGGCGGGGTGGGGGTTTGCCGATAGTCGGTTTGCTCAACTGCGGTCCCACTTGTAAGTGAAAATGCAACACCGCACGCATTCCTGCTTGAGCGGCGTGCCGGACCAACCGTGTGGGGGTGCGACACGAACACGGCAGGCTTTTCCTTTTGAACTCGTAACTTGTAAAATTTGGTTCTGCTCCATGGCGCGATCGATAGATAGAAAATAACGATTTTGCCTAGAGTAATGAGAAGTTTGGTTCTGGCGCCGTTCATGCATGGAGTGCGTACAAAAATATGAAGTTGATGCAAAAGGTAAGATAATTACTGTAGTATCATATACTACTACATGGATTTGACGTAAAGATAAAAATACATACGGATCCATCAACGACATCCTCACGCCCTAGTGCGCCGAGTCGCCAACCGACGTGTGAGGAGCAGCGGCGTTGGCGGCGAGCTCAACGTGCTTCTGAACAGTGTCGTCCAAGGTTGCCCTGCACTCCAAGAAGGCCACCGTCCTATCATCCTCCTCTTGCATGGTGTAGTCCTTGTGGACGATTTGCGCGTAGA
Source organism: Triticum aestivum (assembly GCF_018294505.1). Lineage (NCBI taxonomy): Eukaryota > Viridiplantae > Streptophyta > Magnoliopsida > Poales > Poaceae > Triticum > Triticum aestivum. The sequence continues at coordinate 211,128,163 of NC_057810.1, read as the reverse complement.
CGTGGGTGATTATGTCGATGGTGTCTTGCTGCGCTAGGCGCTGCGCTGCGAGCGCGACCTCGAGGTGGACATTCTCCGGCGCAACAGGGGGCAGTCGCAGGGCCACCAGTGCATCGAAGAGGTTGTCACCATAGTGGCCGTTGAGAGTGGCGGGCATCACAGAGCCTGGGCGCGTCAGCTGGAGGCTTACGTCAAAGTCGTCCGCGAGCTTCTTGACAATGGTGAACTTGTCGAGGAAACCTACGAGGACCTCGTCGAACAAGGAGATGAAGCTGTCGTCCAAGCGGCCCCTCGCCTGGCGGCCTCAAGCAATACTACCTGGAGACGTTCCTCATTGCCGGGCCGCAGGCCGGCGTCGTGGACCATCTGGCATAGCCGGCTGATGCTTGCACTCATCGCCTCCATGGGTCAACTGATCTTACGATTCGAGTGATCACTCTTGCCCTTGGTTAGCATGCGTAGGTGCGTAGGATTTCGTACTACTCCTCGGCCCTCTACTGCACCTGCCTTTGGCTGTATGATAGGTGGGCCAGCCACCCCTGGGCCCATGTGTCATTCACCCAAAGGCAGTTGCCGTAAGTCAATGAAGCTACGTCCCCCTCCGTGCCGGTGCAGTATAGCCATCTCACCGGACCTCTAGTTGGGGCCAAACGAGAGAAGTTTGATGTTTACTGGTTTATTGGTCCCCTTTGCATTTTGCGCCAAGTTTTGACCTTTGATTTAACTAATAAAATGATAATGCATGTAAACAAAAATGTTGTGTAAGTCACATTACGAAAACCAAATAATCCCAAAACACTTAGCCTGGTCATAGTGGAGAGTAACTTAGACTAGTAACATGTGTATGTTACTAGTCTATGTTACTATCTTTATAGTGCATATTGTCATAGATTAGTATCATAAGTGGTCTCATTTATTGCCATGCATGACACATAGTAGCATCACATTTATTATGTTACGGTATCTACCTATGTTACTATAACCATCTCTCTCTTGTTTAATTGTCTGCCACATAAGCATGTTTGCGAGTCCCAAGTGCATGATACTACTTATGTTACCCCCACTATGGCTAGCCTTAGGCACGGTGCATTAACTCCCTCCTTATTTCTTATTTCCTGACATATCAACCAATGAGAGATGTGGGCCGTGCATGCTTTCAATGACTTGAGACTACCAAACATGACATGCAGTGTTTAGTTCATTGCATGTAATCCTATTAGTAGTTAGCAAAAAAACATTAAGTTCTCTCACCGATAGGAATAAAACACCATGTATTTATTTACAGAGGGAGTAGTACATTTTTTGTGACATGCATTACTACTAGATATTGCTAGTCAAATACAAAAATCCAGATGGACGTGGTAGTACTCCTAAATCCAGACGGTGGTGCTACTAGTACTAGCACTGTACTACCCGTTGGTCAAATTATTACGTGCTGCTCCTCACAGTGAAGTGACAAGACCCTGCGCCGGAGATGCCACCTGAGTATAGGCGTTGTGTTCAGCATACCATAGTCAGCCTCACTGTCTGCAGTCACTATCATCATGGCTGTAGAGCTAGCCTGCTTACAACTAGCCCTGTTCGACATAATTTCCCGTGCGTAGATGCCCGTGCATTGCACGGAACACCAAGATTGGGGGTGGACGGCTCCGGCAGTGGCCATTGTGCCAGATTTTTCCACCGCCTTCTAAATGTGGTGGGGAGGAGATAAGGCTGATTGTGAGAGACAAGGAGTTGTTTGTAAATAGGGAACAAGTACGGGCATCTTTTTGCAAAAATGGAGAAGCTTGGTTTGTATGCGTCAGATCTAGATCCGACGGCTCTTGGTGAAAGATGGGAGGCACAACATCATCACCAACTCAGGACCTGTTTGATTCACAGGATTTTGAAAATGCAGGAATAGAACACGGCAATATTACAAGTTTCAAACTAATATTACAAATGTTAGGAGTAATGCTGCACCTAGGAAGAGGGAATTACTAGGAAGTTTACGTAAGAACTTTCGTTACTTTAGGTGGATGCAACATTATCATACAAACTAAAATCCACCGCCCTGACAAGTTACTAATGGGCAAATAAGTTTTCGAGTCTCTGGCCACTTGATGTTTCAAAAACAAATTCAGCTTCTGCGGAGACTTTATCATTTAGGCTTAGACGCTTGCGGTGATCAGCACACCATTCATTGTTGCGCCAGAGAACGCCAAACCTCATTACCTTGAGCACACTTGCCTCCAGAACAAAGAACCTGGCCAATTTAATCTCAGATGTGCTGCCTCGGTAGTCGATCAAATCAATTTCTATAAGATGGAGTTCAAGGCATTCAATGAGATTGTTATAGTGCAGCACATTTTTCACTTTCGGGTCTTTTTTATCTGCAAAAGAAGAGAACATATTAGAGCAGCTGGCTGCATAAGATTGCCGTGTCATCAAGAGGTACCAATATCATTCGCTCATACGATAGGCTTGGCTGACTAGTGATATTTTTTCACTCTGTCTCTCTGTGTGTGTGTGTGTGTGTTTCCTCTCATTTAACTAGGAGCACGTGAAGAGCTTGGGCATTTGTTGCCTTCCACTATGTGGCCGATGCCATATTTCGCAAAAGTATGCCACATAAACGCATCAATGTCAAATCAAAAGATTTTGGCACCGCTCTCGCGATGTGAGAGAGTTGGCACCGCTGTGCACACAGACCCACATGTATAAACAAATCAATCAAACCAACTACTCCAGCCTCTCACTCTCCCAAACAAGTGTTTTTTATTGCCTCAGTTCTCTCTCTCTCCCACGCAGTGTTTTTTCATTGCGTGAGTTAATTTGGCACCGGAGCAAAGTAGGTGATACAGATTGGGGCACCAGGTGAGCAATGGAGGGGCATCTATGCCAAATGCATCACAAGTGAATTTGGCACATGTTTTGGCCTACATAGCCCACTTTTGTACTCCCTCCGTCCCAAAATTCTTGTCTTAAATTTGTCTAAATACGGATGTATCTAGTTACATTTTAGTGTTAGATACATTTGTATCTAAACAAATGTAAGACAAGAATTTTGGGACGGAGGGAATACTACCTCGTATTTAGTATAAAATTTTGACCATAGATTTACCTAAGAAAATGCCAATGCATGTCACTAAAAATGACACCATTTGAAATTATGTTCAAATACGAATCCAACAATATAGTTCTTAGTGACATGCATTAACATTTTGTCAGTTAAATCTATGGTCAAACTTTGATACTACAAAATTGGAAGAGTAAACCAGGACGGAGGTAGTACTTGCTCTTAGGGTAACCATAGAGTTACTGGAGTAGTCTAAGTTACTTTCCACTATGACTAGCCTAGGCTAATATAGTAGTACAGCATAAAAACGATGCAGGTGATCACGTGAGAAAAAATACTAAAAACATTTCTTTCGGTGCAATGCGTAGATGCAGTTTTGAACACTACACTTGTCATCGTAATTTGGGAAAATTACGAAAAAATTGAGCTACATTGTGATTACCGTTTACTTATAGGAAAGAAGTTTCACCTCGATGAGTAGCTTCTCCGTGCACAGAAAGCATGTAAGGAATCCAACAACTTGATACACATTGGGGCCAATAGATTTTAGTGCTAAGATCTTCACTGTGCGCATGGACTGGGTCAAGCTTGTGGGAATCATTTTCTGGAAGACGGTCGTAAATACATCAAGAAGAAATTTAAAAATGTGAATTTCAAGAAGACGGAGAAGAAGATGAGTGATGTACCTGAACGATTACAGATCTAATAAAGAGTTTGGAGAATTTGGCAGATGAGTACACCAATGCTGTCAATTTCGGCGCGTCAATGACCCTGATTTTTGTTGGACCTTCTAGATCTGATACAAGCAATCTCTCAAGGAAAGGCGCATTCTCAATGACCATAACGTGGAACCATTGGAATGATCTCTTCCCAATTGATGTCTTGTTGCGGGGCCAGCAAGACACATAAATCCATCGGAGATTCGTCGAGGTGAAGTGGAGGCTAATGAACCCGTGGATCTGCTCAAGACGAAGGTACTCGAGCGCAGTACAGTTGCGGAGCAGGTGCTCCATAGCCTTCTTCGAGATGACAACGTCGAAGAGGTCGAGCTGCTTGAGTTGAGGGAGACGAAGGGCGGGCGCGGCATTAATCTAGGGAAGATAGCAGGAGCTGAAGCTGGCGCGGCGCAGCGTTGGTGTGAGGCGGAGCGCGGACGGCGGCAGAGAGCGACATCGTCCAGCTTCAAAGCTGAGCTCCTCGAGCTGATCTAGGGCGGGGGATAAGAACCACTCGTCGAACTTGGGTTGGACCTTGCAGTTGGTACTAAACATGCGGATGTCGAGGCGACTGGCTGGCCCAGGGTGCGATGAAAGGATCTTGGAGACTGCGGCCATGCGTTGCAATCCCCGTCGCAGAGGCAGCTATCGATGGTGAGGTTGAGGGGGACACAGCGCCAGAGGGGGCGCCACCGCCGGGAGAGCAGATTTGGTGGGTAGGAGGCCGATGATGATGAGCAGCATGTCGTCAGGGAGGCTGCTGATGAAGTCCAGGCTCGCCGGATGCAGTTTTGGCTCGAGCCGCCTCCGCTTGTTGGCTGCCTTGCCGTCCATCTCAACCAGCGGCGACGCCGGTGTACACATGTGCTGGTGTGTGTTGTGTGCTGGGTGTGCGCGAGTGCGTCCTTCTGTGCATGCCGCCGCGCAGTGGTGAATTTTTCGCGAGTGCGTCCTTCGCGTGCAAGAAGTTTGTCCTCAATGCACCCTCAATTTACTAGCGTGCGGGGTGCTACCCCGAGTGGTTTCAACTTTGTTTACTTCACCGCGTGTCAGATGGGCCTCTAGTTTCCTTATTTTCACCCACTGCCACATGGGCCAGCACACCAAGATACAGAACACGAGCTGACAACGCAACATGTGGATTGGTTGACCGGTTAACTAAACAATATACGGAGCTACACGCTGACACAGTGAGTGTATAATCCATCGGTATAGAGAGTTCGAGTGAGAGGGGAGGCCCGTGAGAGATAGCAGAGAGAGAGAGAGAGAGAGAGAGAGAGAGAAGGAGCTACTCCCTCCTTCCGATAATGTAGTTACCACATTTTTTTAAGTCAAACTTTTGAAACTTTGACCAAGTTTATAAAGAAATTACTTATATCTACAGTACTAAAGATAAATGATAGTATGAAGTAAGTACATGTTGTGATGAATCTAATGATCGTTCCAGATGTAAATGTTTTTCTCCACATATACCTAGTCAAACTTTTCTAAGGTCTGACTTTTCAAAACATCCATATGCTTATGGACGTGACAGAGTCCCTAGAGAGAGAGAGAGAGAGAGAGTGAAAAAGTGTGTGTGCGTGTGTGAAAGAGACATGGACAACACACGATAAAAGTAGAGAAAAAGCGTGCATGTCTTATGCAAACATATCACACATGCATCTTCGACAACGGAGGCAAGGTGAGGAGATAGTGTGTGGTTGTTTGGAACCGAGAGAGGAAGACCCCTAGCACGTGGCCAAGAGGGGTCTGACAAACAAGGGAGAGAGGTCGAGAGAGACGTACTGATAAAATGCAGACATGGGGAGGAGAGAGTGTATGTTTGTCATAGAGAGATCCCCTGGAGATCGTGATGGGACTACATGGGTGGGAGATCGAGTTACAAGGTGTGTGCGCGATAGAAGATGCCCCGAGAGATATCGAGATAGACGTATGGATGGAAGGAGACAATACGTGTGTTCTTGATGGCTAGTAATAGATAATCATACTTATGAGGGGGGAGTGCTTGCACCTATGGCCCTGTATGGATACTCTAACTCAGTTAGAGGTTAGAGTTAGATTCATACCCTGAACTAACCTTGATCTAACTCTAAGTAAAGAGGTGTTTGGATGGCAGGGTTAGATGGAGCGCGGATACGGCAAGGCACCTTCACGGGCCGTGCGAGAGGGAGGGAGGGAGAGGGCGAAAAGCTTCAAGGAAGTGGGGAGGGATTTGCTGCGGGGAGAGCGAGAGAAAAAAGTGTTTATTAGTGGTCCCGAGAAGAACTAACCCAAATAAGCACCTCTTGGATGGGTTAGTTTTTTTGGATGGGTTAGATGCATCTAACCTAAACTAACCCTCATGTTTGGATCTTTTGGGGTTAGTTGACTCCAAGCTAACCCAAACTAACTCTAACCCATGGATCCAAACAGAGTCTATGATGGAGCGAGGGATTATAGTACTTAGGGGGGTGCGTGTCACATGGAGAGAGAACAAGGGCGGAGAGTGTTGGATGGGTTTATATGTATAGAGTGAGCGAGACATGTGTATGTGTGAACCAGGGAGATATAAGGCTAGTTTGGCTTGCGTCGTGAGCATCTTTTGCGTGGCCTGGGGTTGTGGCTGGATTTCATGCACGCGTGTTTGGTTGCTACCCTGTGAAAAAGAAAGCCCGCCTGGGCTGGGTTCCCTTGCACTTTAATTAGCCTGGCTGAACTCCAGACACTGCAAGTAGCCTAGCCCAAGCAACCGATTTCGAACGCCTGGCCGTGCCTGGTCGTGCGGCCATGAGGCTAACAGCAACATGGATGGATATTAACATTAAATAATTGATGCATGGATTGATTGATGGGACGTTGATGCTTTGCCTGGCCCAGGCATGAACCAAATGCTTCAGCACCACACAAGCCTGGCCAGGCAGAAATATTTTACATCTCACATCCACACCAGGCAGTACCGGCCATCAAGGCATGAGGGTCAGGTCACGAACCAAACTGACCAATAAAGTTTGAGAGAGATCGAGGAGCCCCGATAAGGCTGAGTGGTGCGTCAGATAGCTGAGAGGGGGAAAGAGATATTCCATCCGCTCGATAATGCAGTGCATGTAAATTTTTTAGAAGTCAAACTTTGGAAACTTTGATCAGGTTTACGCAAATGTTATTTATATCTACAATACCAAAGATACATCATACAAAACTACATCTCGTGGTGAATCTAATGGTATATGTTTTCCGTACTAGATGTAATTGTTTTTCTCCACGTACATGCTCAAACTTTGTGATGTTTGACTTTTCAATAAATCTATATGCTATGGACGGAGGAGAGTGCCTCAGTCGAGACAGATCAAGTGTGTGTGAAGGAGAATGAGTAAGTGTGCAAAAAGAGTATGTGTGTGAAAGAGAAAGTGAAAACAAAGGATAAATTAGAGAGAGTGTGTGTTTTTTTCGCTTCTTATGCGAACATATCACGCATGCATATCCGAGATGGAAAAGCGAGGCGAGGACATACACGAAGATAGCTAGTGTGTGATTGTTTGCAACGGAGAGAGACACCCTTGTAGCACATGTCCAATAGAGGTCTGGCCAACAAGGAAAAAAGGTCGAGAGGGACACATGGATGGCATGGACGCATGGGGTGTGAGAGAGGGTGTGTTTGTGATAGAGAGATCCCCTCGAGATCGTGAGGGGACTATATGGGTGGGAGATCGAGGGAGTGCGTGCGCGATAGAAAGATGCCCCGAGAGAAATCGAGATAGACCATGCACATGTTTGTGATGGAGACTAAGATTAGCTAGTCATATACATATAGGGGGGACTGCGTGTTCCTACAATTGAGTGAGAGACCATCATACTTGGCTAGCTGGGCATGAGATTGTGTGTGTGTGTGCGTGTGAGATGGAGAGAGAACGAGGGAGAGAGATAGAGTTTTAGATGGGCCTATCAAGTGCGAGTGAGATATGCACGTGTATGTGTGACCTAGGTGGATGGAGAGTTTGAGAGAGGGGGGAAGAGCTCCGAGACGACATAGTGGTGCGTGAGAGAGTTACGGGCAAAGAACCAAGGAATTTGTGTGCGTACGATGAGTGCACCCAAGATATCTACCTTGGACTAGCTAGAGTATCATACATAGTGTGAGAGAGAGACCTATAGATGGTGTATATATGAATGCGAACAAGAAAGACCCCCCCCCCCATACACACACACACAAAGAGAGGGAGAGAGAGAGAGAGAGAGAGAGAGAGAGAGAGAGAGAGAGATATGGAGAGAAAGGGAGGGGGACCAACAAGGTTTTTGTGTCGGATGCATGCGACGGAATTGAAGATTGTCGGCGAGAGAGAGTGAGAGTGAGAGAGAGAGAGAACAGGAGTCCGGGAGAGGGGGAGGTCGCGTTTTATGCATCAAAGACTGATATAAACCATGTTTCGATATAAACTTGCATTCAAATATTTAAATTGGAGAACATATTGTCTGCAATCCACACATGAACGGATATATGCATATATCAAACAAGTTAATTAATTTGACTTTCAACATGTTCATGGAGTACTATAATATTGTACAACATGCTACTCGATTGAGGTGCTCAATTTTGGATTTAGTTCACTATTTTGACCTATTGAACGAGCTAGTTCATTGAATCGAGATATTTCATTTTGGGTTTGATTCGTGTTTTTGAGTGGGTCAACTATTTGTCATATAGTAAATCGCTAGCAACGAGCATGTAAAAACACATTACTCCCGAGCATCATCTCTCCATCTAAAAAAGAAGTGGCAAGCTAATATTTCAAAATTTGATTTGAATCGACTTGGTAAGGTAGACGTGGATGCTCATTCTCCCAAAATTGGAACGAACCGTTAAACATCCTCTCTGCTCAGTGGAATTCGCCCGAGCAAATAAATGGGAGACGCGAAATTACCGTCCTATGTGGGACACACATCAATTGGCCCGTTGTACATCGAGGGTAGGTTCATAACTTCATCCAAGTGCGCCTTCTCCTTGGCCGAAATGACATGTGTCGAATAATTCATAAACCATGGTCGGCAAAACACGCTCTCCTCGCCTGAAATAGCTCGCACCCACTATTTCAAAAACGCTCTCCTCGCCCGAAATTGCTCGCGCCCACTATAGTTCAAAACATGCCCTCCTCGCCCGAAATCGCTCCCGCCCACTATTTGGGGAGAAGCAAAGTTACTCTACTATCCCCGACCCTCAGTACACAGACCAAAGCCGAGAAACCTATAGGCAAGGGTAGAACTATAACTCCTCCTCACATTTCAGACAAATGCGTCCGTAAGACATGGTTCCACTTCATACCTCGTGGGCGCCAAATCACATTCTCCCCGGGAAGCTCCCTTATCCCGAGCCGAGAAACCTCAGCCCCACCTCCATGGTGCCCCCACTGCACCAATTTCACAGCCGCCCTCCTCCCTAATGCCGGAGACGTTGTCCAATTGCCATCGTGCACTGGGCCGTGTGCCTCTTACTCCGTGTTCCTGGTGCTGCCTCGACGACGGCCGCGTGAACCGTACCGGAGCCGACTCACCCCCACCGTTGTTCACAGCGCCGGAGCGGCTCCAACTTCGGATCTGTCCAGAGTCCTGGCGCTGCTTCTGCGTAGCCGTCGACCGTCGCGACATCGCTCTTTCCCTGCCGCCGGTCGCCACCGCAACCGCGCTGGCCTCACCGACTCGGCAGCTGAACCTGCCTACTTCACCATGCCGCCAGATAGGTCGCACCCTCATCTCAAATCACTTTATTTAGGCGTCAGTTGTCTGAATTTTTATTCTGGGCCAATCGATTCCCAATGGGAAGCAGCACCCCTCGAGGTGGCGGAGCTCCTAGGCTACTAGTTGGCTGGTGTCTAACATAAGGGTGCGGGGCCGCAAGTTCGCCGCGGAAGCAGCGCTTAGATGGCTATCTTTTAGAGTTGCGTGGGTTGAAGGTACTGCCGCCGCCGGATCTGGATGACGGGAGTCTTTGTGGATTGGCCCGGGGGCGGCGCAACCACGACAGTGCGGTGGGGCGGGGAGTGGGGTTTTGGCCGGGGCCACAGATGGTGGAGGCAGGCTGCTCTGCCGTTGGTCGTTGGCTCTTCGGGGAAGATTCCGAACAGTGTCAGCCGAGAGGCACAAGACGACCATCAAGCCATCCGGCATAGATCGGACAATACCAAAATAAAATAAAATCGTGTGACCCCAATTTAGTCTTCAGTCAACAGACGTGTGACCAATCTCATACCTTGTTGTTGATCTCTTAGTGTATTTCTTCAGATCAAAGAGATATGTCGTTCTTAGCATTATGCATTATCTGCATCTTCAGACACACCGTCTTACGACTCACCGCAGCTACTCCAACAAGGGAAGCATACACCAGAAGGGAGCTACAGTCCCCACTCAACAGTTCCCTGCATCGAATGCGCGTGCCCGACATGGACAGCCACAACAACTGCAGGGCCATCGACAAGTCAGCACATGATGCTCACTCCTATGGATGGCAGCCAGATAGGTTGTACCCTCATCTTACTTGTGTGCAACATTTATGGCTTTGTTATTCATCTAAGCACGGAAAATAGATCATCACATTTCACTGTATATTCATGTTGATCGCTTACGGGTCTTGTTCAGGAATTCACGTTGTTCCATAGTTCAGCTAAGATACTTGTTCTTTAGGTAACGTTGTTCCATAGTTATCATCCATCAGCCAATGCTATCTCACAGGCTGGTGGTTATAGTATTATACCACTTCTAGCATTAGCTATGTTGTTCTCTAATACTTTTGTGTGCCATCTAGTTAATCTCAAGTACAAACGATACATATTCTGTAGCTTTCATCTGTGTTCTCCCTTTAGTTTATGAGACCTGTTGTTGCTAGTTAACCCCAGTCCTACTATTTATGTCGTCTCCTACAGGCACTCATTTACATAAATCTAACTACTAGTTGTCTTCCATGCATGTCAGATATAATTGCACACACTGATATATCCACAAGAACCACACGGAGCAATGTAAAGGCCAATAAACTTGATGTCAATGATACCCAATATGATGGAACATGTAAAGGCAGTTCTTCAGAAGACTTGCAGAAAGATGATGAATCCTCTTCACCCCACAAGGTCCTTGCTCTAACTTGGCCTGTGATATGGGTACAACATGCATATAATGTCCTGGAGTGTATCTACTCTGTTGCAATGACATGTGCTTAGCATGCTGATCATGCATGTAAATATGTCATGCCTTCCTGTTTTTCAGTACCTATTCCATTCATGATAACATGTTTTCAAATTCAAGTACTGTCATTCTACTCTATGGCAATGCCATCTGCTTAATTTGGACATCATGCTTCTGAATATCTTATGCATTGTTATTCATCAGTATGTACTTCATCTGTCTGCCATACCATGTTTTTTTACATTGAAGTGATGTTCTAGTGCTCTGTTGCAATGTCATCTTATTTTCCCAATCATACACGTGTATGTTGCCTTAGTTATTTCTATACGTATTTTGCTAGCATATAGTTTTACATTAAACTAGTGTTTTTTTGCTGTGTTGTCCTGTCGTATCCCTAGCTCTTACACCATACTCCCTCCGTCCGGATTACATGTTGCCGAAATGGATAAAAAAGGATGTATCTAGAACTGAAATACGCCTAGACCCATCCATTTTTTTCCGGATGGAGGGAATACATGTCAATATGTCATGCCTTTCTATTCTTCAGTATCTATTCCATCTATCTGTTGTCGCATGTTTTATAATTAAAGCACCATTCTTCTACAAGGCATGCAAGGGGAAGACGACTATGTTAGAATCTGAAGGGTTACAAACAAGGCCTTTGCAAAAGATCCAAACGCTAGGAGATAATAAACCAACTCCAGTTTTTATAGATACTGCTCTAGCACAGAGACTCCTACTGATAATAAGCAGATTCCACTGGCCAAAGAACTAGTCCGCTCCAGTCCAGCAAAAATATGTCAACTCAATTCTAAGAAGCATGTGCATATCCTTGCATCATGAAATTTTATAGCATGCTGATCATATTTTCTACATGTTTCTTACCCATCTCTCTTTTAGAAAATAAGCTTAACAGATAAAAGAATTTCTGCAATGGTATCATTTATGAGGAAAGATTCTTGCAGGAATTCTCTGTGCTCCAATGTAGATGTAAGTACCTGTTGTATATCACTATATTTTTACATCAGCATGTATTTTGTTAATCGGCGTGAATCCAACCTTTATCTGATTTAAATTTAGTTGTAGCAAAATGTATGATTAAAGGCCACAATGTTAATTTTTGTAAGGAAAACTGTCTGGTAGTTTTGCATGATGAGCTGCATGAGTGTACTATCTCATATCAGTGGGTTTGAATACTTTGGTTCTGCAGTGGGTTTTTCAGTGTTTTTTTACTGTGTTGTCCTGTCGTATCCCTAGCTCTTACATCATACTCCCTCCGTCCGGATTAAATGTCGTAGAAATGGATAAAATTGGATGTATCTAGAACTGAAATACGCCTAGACCCGTCCATTTATTTCCGGATGGAGGGAATACATGTCAATATGTCATGCCTTTCTATTCTTCAGTACCTATTCCATCTCTGCTGTAGCATGTTTTATAACGGAATCACCATTCTTCTATATAAGGCATGCAAGGGGAAGACAGCTATGTTAGAATCTGAAGGGTTACAAACCAGGTCTTTGCAAAAGATCCAAACGCCAGGAGATAATAAACCAACTACATTTTTCATAGATACTGCTCCAGCACAGAGAAACCCAATTCCCACTGATAATAAGCATATTCCAGTGGCCAAAGAACTAGTCCGCTCCAGTCCAGCAAAAGAATGTCAACTCCATTCTAAGAAGCGTGTGCGTATTCTTGCATCATGAAATTTTATAGCATTCTGATCATATTTTCTACATGTTTCTTACCCATCTCTCTTTTAGAAAATAAGGTTAAACGATAGAAGACTTCCTCCATTGGGATCGTATTCGAGGATAATATCTTGCGGGAATTCTCTGTGCTCCAATGCTGATGTAAGTACCTATTGTATATCACTATATTTTTACATCAACATGTATTTTGTTAATCAGCGTGAATCTAACCTTTATTTGATCTAAAATTAGTTGTAGCAAAATGTTAAAGGCGCCAATGTTGATTTTTGTAAGGAAAACTGCCTGGTAGTTTTGCATACTGAGTTGCATGAATGTACTATCTCATATCACGCACATTACTGAATTGTAGTGCTTCCCTGGTTGCCCATTCATTCATTGTGTCAATGTTGCTTTTGTGCTACCTTACCTGGCTGATGATAGCTGTGCCATATTGTGTTAATTTTGTGTAGGCTAGTTGCCCAAACGTTCGTTGTGTCAATGTTGCTTTCCTATTATCTGACTTGGCCAATGATAGCAATGCTAGTGTGTTAATTTTGTGCAGGCTGCTGAAGATAAGAAGACAAACTCTGAAAACAGCAAGGCAACCCCATTGTTTCTTTCCAGTAAATCTAGTCCAGGTAATATGGCAATAACTCATGATTAATCTGTTTGGTTCCCGTCCTAATTTATGTTATGATGCAGTGGTCGAGACACTCTCCACTATCAATAATACAAGCCTGCCAAAATCACCATATGAATCTGTTCAGTATCCTCTGTCTCGAATGCAACGGAATAAATGTATGTTTGTGAACCAATTAATGGCTGAAGCAATGATGGAAATGGTGGATGAATCAGAGGTGCAGAGTCGTGCGACACAACAGCTGATCAATGTTTTCAGAGACAGTGTAGCAAAGCAGAAAGAACATGCCCACATGCTTATGGGCGTCATCTGTGCTGAGGTTGCAGATTGTGACGTTGTAGATGGTTAAGTTCTGCTCATTTATTTGCACTGGCATCAATCATTGATTGCCCAGTGGATGTAATTTCCTGTAATATATGCTGGATGTGCAACGTTATTCCCTGTATGTCGTACCTTTGCTTGATCGGTTTTGGTCCTGTGCATAATTGCTCGTCGTAATGGGCTCAAATTATCTAATTTGGCCTAAAGACATGTACGAACTTTAGTGGGCCCATTAAGTTAATGGGTTGTTACTAGGCCGAAAGTTAATGGTCGGCCCTCTTACCTCCCGGGTCGTTAACAGGCCAACATCGAAGTGGGCAACAGGTGGCCCCAATTTATTTCACGGGCCGTTAACACGCCATTACTAAGTTTGGGCTACATATGGCCCAACTATACTGTAGGCCTTTAGTAGGCCGAAAGAGATAGCGGGCTTGTACTGGACCATGAAGACCATGGGCCGCTAAGAGGCCGAAAGTCAGGTCGTATTGTAAATAGCCCAACTGTGTTGTGGGCCTTTAGCAAGCCGAAAGAGAAACCGGGCTGGTATTGGACCATGAAGGGCATGGGCCGTTAAAAGGCCAAAAGTAAGGTCCGACTGCAAATGGTCCAACTCATTTATGGTCTGTTAACAGGCCGAAAGGCACACAGGGCCAGGAATTGGCCCAACACTTAAATGGGTCACTAAAAGGCCAAAACTCAGGTCCGACTACAAATGGCCCAATTGATTTATGGGCCGTCAACAGGTTTGAAAGTGACACCGGGCCAGAAATTGGCCCAACACTTAAATGGGCCGCTAAAAGGCCGAAACTCATGTCCGACAACAAATGGCCCATCAGATTTATGGGCCGTCAACAGGCTGAAAGACACACCGGGCCAAAAATTAGCCCAACATTTAAATGGGTCGCTAAAAGGCCGAAAGATGTACATCCTGAAAATTGGCCCATCCATTAAATGGGCCGTTAACAGGCCGAATCTCATCGGGCCGATATTGAGCCCAAATATATAGCGGGCTGTTAACGGGCTCGAACTGACGATGGGCTGCAATGATGTCAAATCTTTAACGGGCCATTGACGGGCCGAATTGGCACATCTCGTATGGGCCGTGGGCTTAAATGGACCTGACACAAGTAGGCCTTATATGGGCTGGCCTGCTAATTTTTACTGGGCCGGCCTTTTCACAGGAATGGACCTCTGTTGGACCGTGTCACGTCTCAACGTATCATAGGCGCCTTCCGTCCAATGAGTGGATGACATCTATCCCAACGATGAGCTGACACGTGTTTCCTCCAGCCAATGATGATTTTACACGTGGAAAATCCCCATTTGTCGGGGCTGTTAACGGGTTATCGGATTCAAAACCCAACCCGATAGCTTAACGACGTTCCGTTACGGTGGATGCCACGTGTCGGTCACCCTTGACGAAAGCACTTCTGTGACGCGCGATTTATCATCATGGAAGTGGACACTTCCGTGATGATAATTTTGGTAATGTCATGGAACACTTCTACGACAACACAGGTATGACTATCTTGATTCTGTCATAAATTTGTCATGGATGTACATGCATGACAAAAAACGCGACCTACTGTGACAAACACGTATCATCACGGAAGTGTATTTTTTTGTAGTGATGCTTGGCCTCGGTCAGCCGGTTTCTAAGCCGGCTGAGCGAGAGGGTGCTACCCCTGTACCAGCTGATGAAGAAGACGAAGTCATTCGAGTGGAACGACCAGGTAGACAAGACCTTCCAAGACCTCAAGCGTATGCTCTCCACCGCACCAGTCCTGGCCGCGTCGACCGACAAGGAGCCGCTGTTGCTCTACATAGCCACGACCTCGTGGGCGGTCAGCACGGTGCTGGTGGTTGAGCGACCGTAGAAGGGCAAGATCCAAGCTGTCCAGCGCTCGGTCTACTACCTGAGCAATGTGCTCTCCAACTCCAAGCAAAACTACCCGCATTACTAGAAGATGTGTTACGGCATGTACTTTACGGCTCCTATCAGAGAAATCATCGGGTGCCGGGATGCCTCTGGCCGGGTCACCAAGTGGGCTCTCCAGCTAGCCGGCCACACCATCCTCTACGAGCCCCGCGCAATGATCAAGTCTCAGGCTCTGGCCGACTGCCTCGTCGATTGGACCAAGACCCAGTACTTGCCACCGCCCCGGCCACGACTCGACACATTGGCGCGTGCATTTCGACGGACCCAAGATGCGACTCGGCCTGGGGGCCGGCATCGTGCTGTCGTCCCCGAAGGGCGACCGACTCCGCTACGCGCTCCAAATCCACTTCGCCGCCTCCAACAGCGTCGCCGAGTACGAAGCCCTTGTGCACGGCCTCCGGCTTGCCAAGGAACTCGGCATCCAGCGCATCCTGTGCTATGGAGACTCGGACCTGGTGGTGCAGCAGTGCTCCGGCGAGTGGGACGCCCGCGACTCCAACATGGCAAGCTACCGCTTCCTCGTCCAGAAGCTGTCCGGGTCCTTTGAGGGCTGCGAGTTCCTCCATGTCCCGCGCACAGAGAACGAAGCGGCCGACACGCTCGCCAAGATCGCCTCGTCTCAGTAGTCCATCCCGTCCGGCGTCTCCCTCGCGCACCTGCACAAGCCGTCCGTCAAGCCGTCGCCGGACTCCGAGTCCATCTGCGTTCCAGACGACCCTGTCGCATCTCAACCCGGCCTGGGAACTGATGAACCCGGCCCGGGGGCTGCTGAACCCGGCCCGGGGGCTGCTCAGCTCAACCCGGCCGCCATCGCCCCAGACCCGGCCATCGCCATCCCTGACCCGGGGGTTGCTCAACCCGGCTCGGGGGCTGCCGACTCGGAACCCGCCCTAGTGGCCATCTTTGTCGTGGTGATGGCTCCGCCCTGGAGAACGGGGTTCTCCCCATGGATGAGATCGAAGCCCGGCAATTGCAGCGCCGGCCGTCCGCCTATAGCATCATCAACAATGAGCTCGTCAAACGTAGCTCCACCGGCATGTTCCAGCGCTGCGTCGAGCAGGAACAGGGCATCGACATCCTCCTCAACATACACCAGGCCGAATCCGGGCACCACGCCGCGCCGCGATCCCTGGTGGCCAAGGCATTCCGCCATGGTTTCTACTGGCCCACATCCCTCCAAGATGTCGAGTCGCTCATTCTCAAGTGTGAGGGATGCCAGCGCTTCAGCAAGCGCAGCCACCAGCCGGCGTTAGCACTCCGCACCATTCCGATCGCCTGGCCCTTCGCGGTCTTGGGACTCGACATGATGGGACCCTTCAAAACCGCTTGAGGTGGCATGACACACTTACTGGTGGCGGTGGACAAGTTCACCAAGTGGATTGAAGCACGGCCAATCAAGAAATTGGACGGGCCAACAGCCATCCGGTTCATCAAGGACATAGCGGTTCGCTACGGCATGCCGAACAGCATCATCACGGACAATGGCACCAACTTCGCCAACGGCGCGCTCGAACAATACTGCTCCATCTCTGGCATCCGCCTCGACCTGGCCTCTGTTGCACATCCGCAGTCCAACGGGCAGGTCGAGCGGGCCAACGGACTCATCCTGTCCGGCATCAAGCCGCAACTTGTTGAGCCACTCATCCGCTCACTCGGCAGCTGGTTTGATGAGTTGCCGGCCATTCTCTGGAGCCTCCGAACCACGCCGAATTGGTCGACCGGGTTCACTCCATTCTTCCTCGTCTATGGAGCCGAAGCCATCATCCTGATCGACGTCGAGTTCGACTCGCCGCGCGTTGCAATGTACATCAAAGCCTAAGCTAGAGAAGCCTGCGAAGACGGCGTCGACCTACTCAAAGAAGCCCGCCTCCTGGCCCTCAGCCGTTCGGCCATCTACTAGCAAGGCCTGAGGCACTACCACAGCAAGAATATCAAGCCCCTCGCGTTCCACGAGGATGACCTCGTCCTCCAACTCGTCCAAGAGCAAGCCGGCCAGCACAAGTTGTCTCCTCCATGGGAGGGCCCATTCATCGTGAGCAGGGCCTTGCGCGATCACAATGCCTACTACCTCATCGACGCACGCAAGTCAAACAAGCGCAAGAGAGACACCGGCGGTGAAGAAACGACCCGGCCGTGGAACGCGGAACTCCTCCGCCCGTTTTACAGTTAGCCGCACGACTGTATGTATCGTCGCCTTTTGTAAATGCATGAAACTATGGGGTCCCCGAACGAGACTAGGGGGCTGCCTTTTATCGACCAACTTATTGTGTCCCTACTTTTTTGCATCACCATGCTCCTGAACCCCGCCACCGGTCCGACCCGCTTGACCCGGGGGCTCGGGGGCTGGCCGGCTCAATCGCCACCCCGTCGCCTTACTTGATGATTCCTGATGCACTAAGGATGCCGCGGTCCCCCACTTCGCCCTAAGCCACAGACCCGGCTTTGGCTGTTGGCTGGCAAGCACAACGGGCCAGAGCTCCTTCGCGCCTCAAACACCAAGTCAAAGGCCGTTGGGTCGACCAACCCGGTCCGCCGCTCAGAAAATAAAAATAGACAGCCGCACGACCGACTGCTCGCCAACCGGCTCCGCCGGGTTGCCGCCAGCCGGCCCAGTGGGTGTTTCGCTCGCGCACAACATTTTGAAGAACCCAAGTCCTGTGCGCTCCTCTCGAAGAACCGAACTCCTTGTGGACCGGAGCCTCGGCCGTCTGACTCGCAGGGGGGAGGTTTGAGAAAGGAAAAGCGCAAGAAATCGGTCCAAAAAACGAAAAGCAAGAGTAGAAACATTCACGACATATACACATAAATATATAAAAGGCCCACGGCCCGAGTTCATTACACCCTGAACCCCTAGTGGGTGGGTGGACCTGCTACCTAACAAATTCCACTAAGATATATCAGGCATCTCTAGCACCGCGTCGCAACATCGAAGACGCTCCCCTGGAGGCCTCCGAGTCCAGCGAGGCACCGGTGTCCTCCTCGGCACCCCTGTCGCGGTAGACGCCCGTCTCCTCGGAGCTCCCCTCCAGATCATGAAGAAGCAGGCCGAAGTCGTCACCAGCCACGACCCCGCCGTTCTCCGCCCGCTCAGGGTGGAACTCGTCGTGGAAGGTGAACTCAGTGATGTAGCTGGCTCAGGAAGCAATCCGGCCGGCTTGCTCCTGCAACAGCTACTCTGAGCCGGCCCGCTGGCCCATCAGCGTGTCCAGCTATAGGTCCGGATGCCAAGACAGCACGAACTGGAGCGCCATCTCAGCACCGGCACGAGCGGCGGAGACGCGCCACTCGTGAAGCCGGTCCGGTCCCATCTCCAGCCAACGCGCTAGGCGCGTGAAGCAGTTCGGCTCGACGGAGCCCGGCCAAAGGGCCGCCGTCATCGCGGTGCCGGCCTGGGACAGCCGCCCCATCTGCTCCCCCAAGACCTGCAGGCAGGCCTCGGCGGCGGTAATGATTTCCGGGAAGGTCCACACCACCTGCGGGTCCGTCCCGGATCCAATGACTCCGGTCGGGTCGCGTTGAAAGCGGACGGATTCCTCCGCCAGCCGATGCGCCTCCGGGAAGGCTCCTGCCAGAAAAGCGAACAATATCAGGAAAAAGACAACAAGGACGAAAGGCCGGATCCCGACCCGGCAAAACACAAGAAAAGCACTTACTGGAGAAGGACTCTTCCAGGTGCTGAGCTTCGAGCAACGTACCATGCCGCTCCCGGTCAATGGAGCGCCTTCTCCAGATCGACCGTCTTGGCAAGGACCGCCTTCAACTCGGCGTCCTTGTCATCGACCGCCTTCTCGGCCGCCTTGAGATGACGGGCCTCGTCCTGGTGGGCCCCCTCAGCCGTGGCAGCCTGCCCCCGCAGGCGCTCCACCTCGGCCTAGAGCTGGCCCTTGTCGTCAGCCAGCCTGCCGCGCTGCTGGTCCGCCTCAACCAGGGCCTGCTGCGCCTCCACCACCTTGGTGGCCTCCTCCTTAAGGAGCTCCACCTCGGCCTTGAGGCGGCTCTTGTGACCCGCCAGCTGCTCCTGCAGCTGGTTGGCCTTGTCAAGCGACCGCCGGGCCGCGGCTGCCTCCGCCCTCGCCTGTGCCACCTCCGCGCCAAGACGGTCGGTGTCGGCGACAAGCCGGTCATAGTGATGACCAGCCCGGAGCAGCCGGGTCTGCCGGGACAGCACCTCGGCTACAAAAAATAAGATTCAGGGAAGAAGAAAGCAAGACTTAAGATTTGGCCCAACTGTTACACAGTTGGCCCGAATCTCGGGGGCTACACCCAGTGGGTGCGCTAGCGCGCACCCACTAGAAAAGAGCATGAACATACCTGCTGCAATGCGGAGCTCCTCCTCCTTGGCAGCGAGCTGCTCCTTGAGCTCCCGGTATTTGCCCAGGAGATGGTTGAAGGTGCCGACCCGGTAGGTGCCGACCCGGTAGGCGCCGAGTTACTGAAGAAAGTAGAAATCAGGAAAAAGAAGCATTCTAAAGATTCGACCCAACTACTACATAGTTGGCCCGAACCTCGGGGGCTACACCCAGTGGGTGCGCTGGCGCGCCCCCACAAAGAAGAAGTTGCAGAAAGAAGCTCACCAACACGGCGTGCTCCAGGTCCCGCATCCGCTCCACCTCGACCTGGGCGAAGGCCTCGAGCCGGTCCGTCCGGCTGCGCAGACGGCGGCTGACGGCGTCCATCGATGCCTCCTCCTGGGTCTGAGGTCCGAAGACCACGGCGCCCCCGCTCTGCGCCGGCTACGGCGCGGTGGCCCGACGCCCTCCCTGCCGGGGCACCAAGGCATGCTCCTCGCTGACCGCTCCTGACGCGGCCAGCACCTCCTCCAACGCCCTCTCCAGTGCCATCGACGACCCGGATGCTGGGACGTCCTACATCGCTGCCACCGGTCCGGACATCGGGACGGCCTGCTACGCCACCACCGGCCCTGCTACCAGGGCAGCCTCTGGCACCGCTGCCCGTGGTGCCTCCTCCAACACCGGCGGCATCTCGCATGCCGCCGCTCGCAGCTCCGCCTCCAAGACGGCGCCACCACCGCCCCCATGGGCCCCCGCCTGCTCAACAACGTCGACCCGTGGTGGGTTATCGTCCTCCACCTCCACGACCTCCTGGTCGAGGATCACCACCTCAGCACGGCCTTGACGGCCGCGCTCCCTCACCAATGATGGCTCGAAGACCGTCGCCTCCACCACCGAGCCCTCCGGCATCTCGCGCCAGGCCGGCTCCGCACCGGCTCGCGCCCATGCCACGGCCGCATCGGTCCAAGCCCGTATCGACGCCGCCTCCAGCTCCGCCTCGGCCTTATTCCTGTCCCGCCAAGCCAGGCCCTCGGCGTCGGTCGGGTCCAGGCCGAGGTCCGGGTCGACCCGCCCCTCCTCCTCGACCCGGTTGACAGGGTCGGACCGGCTCCTACGGAACGCGGCCCCCTCGGCGGCCGCGGCGTCCACCGCCGCCACCCTTGCCAGCGTGATCGGCGACCTGAAGAAGAAGAAGACAGAATGAGCAAAAAACAAGGCTAGCTCGACAGTCCGGACGCATCCAGGAGAACAAGCTTACCCTGTCAGGACCGGGACGGGGGCTGGCCTCCCATGCCCAGCGCCACGCTTCCTCTTGGCCGGCCTCCCGCTCCCGGTCGGGTCTGCCGCGCGCTTCGGGGCCTGAGGCCGCGGCACGACGCTGTATTTTCTGTGCTGGCGGCTCGGCGCCGCCCCACGCGACGACCCAGCTTCGCCCGCGTCGCCGCCTCCATCGCCCAACGCCACTACACCAACAACTGGCGTCAGCACCACCCGTGTCGTGTCGCGGTTAACAATTCAAGAAACACAAAGAGAAAGACAAGACTTACCCGCGCGACACCCAGCGCTGGCGTCGGCCTCAGCTTCCTCCTCCCTGCCGTGGGCCGCGGGCCCCTCCGGAGCCACCGGCACCACCTGCGATGAAGCCCGGGCGTAAGGATGCCGGATCGCATTCAGAAGCACCTCCCACGTTGCATCAGGATGGGCAAGGAGATGCGCAGCAGCAAAGTAAGGCGACCAGACACTCACCTGTGGTGCCGGATTTGACTCGTTGTACGGCACCTTGCCGAACCGCCAGTCCTCCCCAAGATTGGCCTTGGAGATGTCGTTCACTCGGCGCGCGATCTGCTCCGCCATCAAGCGCGTTGATCACATGCGGTTAGGATCTTGAAGACCGTCCATCTCGCCGATGAGGCAGGAGCGCCTCTGTAGCGGGAGAACCCGACGCATGATGAACACAGCGATGAGGTCGTTGTTGGTGAGCCCCTCCCACGTCCTCATCACTATCACCCGCTCGCAGAGGTTGAGTATCTCCTACGATGTGCGCCTGCGGGAGTAGCCCCGGTTCATCTTCGCTCGTGATGGCGTGATGGCGAAGGCCGGAAGATTGATGCGGTCCGCACCCAAGTTGCAGATGTAGAAGAAGGAGTTCTGCCATTTCTTGACGGAATCCTCCAGCGAGATCTTGGGGCAGTCCGCCCCCGACCGCTTCGAGATGACGGCGGCGCCGCAGTCGGCGAACTCTCCGGCCGTCGGGCCCTACTGCTTCAGGGAGAAGAAGCGTGCCCAGAGGTCGATCGTAGGCTCGACCCCCAGATACCCCTCGTAGAGGGCGACGAAGCCCGAGAGCTGGACGCCGGCGCCGGCGCTGAGATGGTGCGGCTAGAGCCCAAAGAACTCCAAGAACGTGCGGAAGAAGGTGCTCGCCGGCAGCCCAAATCCACGCTCAAAGTGCGTGAGGAATACCACACGCTCCGACTCCTCGGGTTGTGGCCTCTGCTCGCCGTGCCGCAGACGGACGGCGACATCTGTCTCCCGCGGCAAGCGCCGCGACGCGCGAAGATGAGCAATGTCCTCGATGGTGACATTCGAGCCCATCCAAGAGCCCGACGGCAGCGCCATCGATGAAAGCAGGAAAGGGAGAAAGAAGATGGACGACGACGAAGTTCTGCTCGGGGCAACGGGCGTCGCAGTGCGTCGGTTGCAAGAAGCAGAGCAAGAGCAAAGGGGCAGGAGGGCGCGAGCGAGAATAATGTCCGCCGCCCCCCTTGCTCCCAATTTATAACCTCGGTTTGAATGTGGGGGAGTGGGATCATCTGCACTCGCCCTTTCCACTACCCCGCAATAAGTGCGCACATACACACGCAATAACTGCCCGGGGAAGAGCAATTGACCCCCGGAGGCTGCAATAAATCTGCGCGCGTGGGCCAAGGGCGCGCGGCAGCGGGCCCCAGCACGTCGTCCAGTCCCGTCATGCGCGTGGCCTTTCAGGCCCCTCCAACTTCCGGGCACCACGTGGCGCCCGCGCGAAGCCCGAGGGATCGCCCCAAAGATTCGATGGACTCCTCGGTTCCCGCCCCCGCCGGGACGCTGCGATCCGGTTTCTGAAAAAACCGGCACACAGTGGGTGTTGCCAGAACCGGCGCTCGCAGAACCCGCCTTGCTTAAGGGGAAAATTGCGAAGGCCCACTCATTCGAAGACGGCGGACCTTCACAGCTTCGGGGGCTACTGTCGAGGGGATGAACCCCGGGCAGGCAACGGAACCCGGATCCTTTTCAAAAACAACGGGGCCAGCATCGCCCCTCAAGCCGGCACGTGCTTGGCTGGGTCGCTCGACCCGGCCAAACCCTGCAACCCGACCGAGCTCTCCGACCCGGCAAGACGCGTCGACTCGGCCTCAACAACTAGCACAAGACAGCCGAACCCGGCACAACCAAGGCTTCCTCAACAAGCCGGCTCCACCCGTGGCGTGCTCCGCAATCCAGCCACGGGCCAGCTCCCGTCCCATCCAGGTCGTACAATGGGACGAGTCTTCAGCCACTGATGACCAAGACAGTGCCCCGCCCATGCCTCTGGTCAGCCGAAGCGTGGCCACAGTGCCCCTCACCTACCCGCTGACCAGGGCTGGCGTGGCTACAGTGCCCCCGCCATCACCACTGATGACAGCAAGCGGCGACCTGACGGAGCGCCACTGTACACGACTCGACTCGGCCACGCCCTAATGATCCACAAGACGGCGCACAGTCCCCCTAGGCACACGGGGCCCGCACCTAGGGGAACCCGGTGAACCACAGGCCACCAGCGGTCCCAGCCTGGGTCCCCGAACATCGACAACCCGGACCCACTAGCTCGTTACATTACCATTGTACCCCTGGGGGGTTGGCCTATAAAACCCCCCAGGAGCCCACGCATACACGGGCAAGTGAAGTAGAGAGCGAGAGACAAATAACGTAGATAGCAACATCCACCCGGGGAGAAGGAGCAGCCTAAGCCTTGGCCAGCTTTCCTTCCTCCTCCACACAGCTCTAGGAGCAACCTTGTACTATCAAACATCAAACTACACTCGGTAGGACTAGGGGTGTTTTCTCTCTGGAGAGCCCCGAACATGGGTATGTCTGGCGTCCCGCGCTCGCTCATACCAACCCCGCCTCTGGAGCCCACCAGTGCCCTCGAGCCTCCTCCTCTCTTTAGCCATCCCATGGCATCTGCCGTGCGCCCACCACGACACTTCTTATACCTTTAATGTCCTTGGGACACGACATCTTTTCAATAGAATCAACCTTAGCTTTATCAACTTCAATACCTCTTTCAGAAATTTTATGCCCCAAGACAATACCTTCATTAACCATAAAGTGGCACTTCTCCCAATTCAAGACGAGACTAGTATCTTCACATCTCTGCAAAACTCGCTCAAGGTTGCTCAAGCAATCATCAAAAGAAGACCCATAAATGGAGAAATCATCCATGGAAACCTCACAAATCTTTTCACAAAATTCAGAGAATATAGCCATCATGCATCTTTGAAAGGTAGCAGGTGCATTACATAAACCAAAAGGCATACATCTATAAGCAAAATTACCGAAAGGGCAAGTAAAAGTGGTCTTTTCTTGATCCTCTGCTGACACAAGTATTTGAGAAAAATCAGAGTAACCATCTAGAAAGCAAAAATGTGTATGTTTAGATAATCTTTCTAGCATTTGATCAATAAAAGGTAGAGGGTAATGATCCTTTTTAGTAGCTTTATTTAACTTACGGAAATCAATTACCATTCTATAACCTGTAATAATTCTTTGCAGGGCCAATTCATCTTTATCATTAGGAACAACAGTAATACCTCGCTTCTTAGGGACACAATCGACAGGGCTTACCCACTGACTATCAGCAACGGGATATATTATACTTGCCTCCAGGAGCTTTAGTATTTCCTTTCTTACCACTTCTTTCATCTTAGGATTTCACCATCGTTGGTGATCAATAACTGGTTTGGCATCTTTCTCCAAATTTATCTTGTGTTGACATAAAGTGGGACTAATGCCCTTAAGATCATCAAGAGTATATCCAATAGCAACATGGTGCTTCTTCAGAGTTTTCAATAATCTTTCCATTTACTGCTCTGAAAGGTTAGCACTAATAATAACAGGATATATCTTCTTTTCATCAAGATAAGCATATTTGAGAGTATCAGGTAATGGTTTAAGCTCAAACACGGGATCGCCCTTGGGTGGAGGAGGATCCCCTAGAATTTCAACATGCAAGTTGTGTTTCAAAATAGGTCCTTGTTTAAAGAATACTTCATCTATCTCCCTTCTTTCATTCATAAACATATCATTTTCATGGTCTAGCAAATATTGTTCTAAAGGATCATTAGGAGGCACAGCAATAGAAGCAAGACCAATAATTTCATCCTTACTAGGCAATTCTTTATCATGGGGTTGTCTACGAAATTTAGCAAAATTAAACTCATGAGACATATCCCCTAAGCCAATCATAACAACATCCTTTTCGCAGTCTATCTTAGCATTAACAGTGTTCAAGAAGGGTCTACCAAATATAATGGGACAAAAGTCATCTTGTGGGGAACCAAGAACAAGAAAAATCAGCAGGATATTAAACTTCCCCACATAATACTTCAATATCTCTAACAATCCCAATTGGTGAAATAGTATCACTATTGGCAAGCTTAATTGTAACATCTATTTCTTCTATCTCAGCAGGTGCAATATCATGCATAATTTCTTTGTATAAGGAATGAGGTATTGCACTAGCACTAGCACCCATATCACATAAGCCATGATAACAATGATCTCCTATTTTTACAAAAATCACAGGCATGCCTACAACAGGTCTATGTTTCTTAGCATCGGGTCTAGCAATTCTAGCAGCTGCATCAAAGAAATAAATAACATGCCCATCAATATTATCAGCCAAGATATCTTTAACCATATCAATACTAGGTTCAACTTTAATTTGCTCAGGTGGTGTATATGTTCTAGTATTACTCTTACGAACCACAGTTGAAGCCTTAGCATGATCCTTTATCCTAACATGGAAAGGTGGTTTCTCAATATAAGTAGTAGGAATAATGAGATCATTATAAGTGATAGTCTTTTATTCAACTTTAATAGGTGCTACTACTTTTACTTCAGTGGGAGGATTATATTTAAACCACTTCTCCTTACGGAAGTCAACATGAGTAGCAAATGATTCACAGAAGGAAGCTACTATCTCAGAGTCAAGTCCATATTTAGTGCTAAATCCATGAAAATCATCGGTATCCATAAAAGATTTAACACAATCAAACTTAGGTGTCATACCTGACTCCTTACCTTCGTTGATATCCCAATCTTCAGAGTTGCATTTAATTCTTTCCAATAAATCCCATTTGAATTCAATAGTCTTCATCATAAAAGAACCAGCACAAGAAGTATCTAGCATGGAGCGATTGTTGAGAGAAAACCGAGCATAAAATTTTTCAATAATCGTTTCTCTTGAGAGATCATGATTGGGGCATGAATATAACATTGAATTAAGCCTCCCCCAAGCTTGAGCGATGCTTTCTCCTTCGCGAGGCCAAAAATTATATATATAATTACGATCACGATGAACAAGATGCATAGGATAAAACTTCTGATGAAATTCCAATTTCAATCGTTTATAGTTCCATGATCCCATATCATCACATTGCCTATACCATGTCAATGCCTCTCCCTTCAAAGATAAAGGGAAGACCTTCTTCTTGATAACATCATCGGGCATACCTGCAAGCTTAAATAATCCACAAACTTCATCCACATAGATTAGGTGTAAATCGGGATGCAATGTTCCATCTCCTATAAAGGGATTAGCTAGCAGTTTCTCTACCATACCCGAAGGAATTTCAAAGTAAACATTTTCAATAGGTTCAGTAGGTTGAGGAGCAACTCTTTGCTCTTTTGGTCGGGGTGAAGATACCCCAAACAAGCCCCTAAAAGGATTATGTTCCATACTAACAAGTGACAGTAAATTTCAGCACACTACATAAATTTTTCCTTACCAAGTTCCACTTACCAAAGGCGCTTCACTCCCCGGCAACGGCGCCAGAAAAGAGTCCTGATGACCCAAAAGTGTAGGGGATCTATCGTAGTCCTTTCGATAAGTAAGAGTGTCGAACCCAACAAGGAGCAGAAGGAAATGACAAGCGGTTTTCAGTAAGGTATTCTCTGCAAGCACTGAAATTATCGGTAATAGATAGTTTTGTGATAAGGTAATTTGTAACGGGTAATAAGCAATGAAAGTAAATAAGGTGCAGCAAGATGGCCCAATCCTTTTTGTAGCAAAGGACAAGCCTGGAGAAGTTCTTATATAGAGAAAAGCGCTCCCAAGGACACATGGGCATTATCGTCAAACTAGTTTTCATCACGTTCATATGATTTGCGTTTGTTACTTTGATAATTTGATATGTGGGTGGACCGGTGCTTGGGTACTGCCCTTTCTTGGACAAGCATCCCACTTATTATTAACCCCTATTACGAGCATCTGCAACTACAAAATAAGTATTAAGGTAAACCTAGCCATAGCATGAAACATATGGATCCAAATCAGCCCCTTACGGAGCAACGCATAAACTAGGGTTTAAGCTTCTGTCACTCTAGCAACCCATCATCTACTTATTACTTTCCAATGCCTTCCTCTAGGCCCAAATAATGGTGAAGTGTCATGTAGTTGACATTCACATAACACCACTAGAGGAGAGACAACATACATCTCATCAAAATACCGAACGAATACCAAATTCACATGACTACTTATAGCAAGACTTCACCCATGTCCTCAGGAACAAACGTAACTACTCACAAAGCATATTCATGTTCATGATCAGAGGGGTATTAATATGCATTAAGGATCTGAACAAATGATCTTCCACGGAATAAACCAACTAGCATCAACTACAAGGAGTAATCAACACTACTAGCAACCCACAGGTACCAATCTGAGGTTTGGGGACAAAGATTAGATACAAGAGATGAAGTAGGGTTTGAGAGGAGATGGTGCTGGTGAAGATGTTGATGGAGCTTGACCCCCTCCCGATGAGAGGATCGTTGGTGATGACGATGGCGATGATTTCCCCCTCCCGGAGGGAAGTTTCCCCGGCAGAACAGCTCCGCCGGAGCCCTAGATTGGTTCTGCCAAGGTTCTGCCTCGTGGCTATGGAGTTTCTCCCGAAAGCTTGCTTATGATTTTTTCCAGGGTAAAAGACTTCATATAGCAGAAGATGGGTACCGGAGGGCTGCAGGTGTCCCACGAGGCAGGGGGGCGCGCCCAGGGGGTAGGGCACGCCCCCACCCTCGTGGCCAGGGTGTGGGCCCCCTCTGGTATTTCTTCCACTCAGTATTTTTTATTAAATCCAAAAATAACTTTCGTGGAGTTTCAGGACTTTTGGAGCTGTGCAGAATAGGTCTCTAATATTTGCTCCTTTTCTAGCCCAGAATCCCAGCTGCCGGCATTCTCCCTCTTCATGTAAACCTTGTAAAATAAGAGAGAATAGCCATAAGTATTGTGACATAGCGTGTAATAACAGCCCATAATGCAATAAATATCGATATAAAAGCATGATGCAAAATGGACGTATCACTCCCCCCCCCCCACCGGGAGCCTTGTCCCCCAAGGCAAAGGGGGTATCTGCCCTAGGGGAGCGCCCCCACCCCTTCTGGTTACGTGGGAAAGGGTGCTGGGAGCGCACAACCCCTTAGTAGGCTGGTTGCCCCCTCCCCTTGGCCCATGGGGCCCCCCAACACTTGTCGGGGCCCCCCGAAACCCCTTTCGGTGATGCTGGTCATCATCCGGTACCACCGGAACAATTTCGGACTCCAATAGCCTTCATCCAATATATCAATCTTCACCTCCGGACCATTTTGAAGTTCCTCGTCACGTCCGAGATCTCATCCGGGACTCCAAACAACCTTCGGTAACCACCATAACGATTGAACTATACTTATATCGTCACCAAACGTTAAGTGTGTAGACCCTGCGGGTTCGAGAACTATGCAGACATGGCCGAGACACCTCTACGGCCAATAACCAATAGCGGGACATGGATGCCCATAGTGGTTCCTACATATTCTACGAAGATCTTATCGGACGAACCTCGATGTCAAGGATTCACCTAATCCTGTATGTAGTTCCCTTTGTCTATCGGTATGTTACTTGTCCGAGATTCTATCATCGGTATCCCCATACCTAGTTCAATCTCATTACAGGAAAGTCTCTTTACTCGTCCGTAATGTAAGATCTTGTGGCTAACCCATTAGTCACATTGCTTGCAAGCTTACTATGATGTTGTATTACCTGTTGGGTTCTATGGTAGGGTGCGTCGACTGCAAATTAAAATTTCCTACGCGCAGAACAACCAAGAACATGCTACGGGAGATGGATCACAGATTGGTACCACTAGACGCGCAGTGCCGTGCAGCGGAAGTAGAGTTGAGGCAGCGCGTTTCCGGAGTCACCTCGCGTCCTTAGAGTCGTCTCCTCCTTGCCGGTCTCCCACGTAGCAGATCGGATCCCGTGAACAGGTTCGCCGGAGCGGCGCAAGTGCACCGCCTCTAACGGTATCCGCGCGTGCAGGAGGAACGTCGTGCAGCGGATTGCTAGGTCCGATCACACAACCGGCAGCGAGTGGAGGTGGCTATTCACAACACATGCAAACCCTAGTGACAGCATTGAAGCGATCAACCTCATGAGTGTGCTGCACCTCCACTTTATATAGGCATCCATCACGGGCTCAACACTTGGGCCTCGCATGGACCCTAAAGCCCACAAGTCTACTCGGCTACAATCCGAATACAGCTCGGATCACATCCGACCAGTGTCCTCGGATCCAACCTCGTAGGTTCCTTCCCTTAAGCGCGCGACCCCTTAGGTTCAAGTCGGCTTGGTCGTAGTTCGGATCACCTCCGAACTGCACAGTTGGTAGCGGCCTCTAGCAAGGCATGCCGAACACCAAGCAGACTATGAAGCTAGTCAGGCAAACCTGTACAACATGTCACACTTCTGTTCCTTTGCCTCATGATATATGTTGTCGGGCTCAAGGCGAGATTGTCATCCTTGTGCTAGCCTGACCTCTTTCTCGTTCCAGTGATTCCGACCACAAACCGGATTATCTCATAATCCTTACCGCATGGCCATGCTTATCCTGGTCAGATCACATGAGGGGCCTAGAGTATATCTCTCCTTATCGGAGGGGCAAATCCCATCTTGATCGACCACGTCTCGCAGCATGGGACTGGACAAACCCGAAACCTACCTTTGTAACTACCCAGTCACGGAGTAGCATTTGGTTGGCCCAAAGCAAGTCTGTCACCATCTCGAGTACATGCGCCAGCTCAGGTCTTAGGACATTGAACGTATGTTGTACTAGAGACTCACAGATGACATATCGCTGCGTCTCATAGTTGGGTCTGTCCAACTCGGACCTTATCTCGACTCGGATTCGACTACGTCGAATCTGACCAGATCCTTCCGAGTCCATATTATCCGGTAAGCATCCAATGCTCCATGGCTAGTGATATCGAGCCATCCACTGTGTCATATGCTAGTCTAGTCCGACGTGTGCCCACACGTCACTTGCGACTAGGGACAATTTAGGATGTATCATACAAAACAAGTTCTCACAGACAAGTCACGTACTTGCCAACAAGTATCATTGATTACATCCAAGGACTATCTTTATTCATAAACACATAGGAAATATCATCATACATGATTGCCTCTAGGGTGTATCTCCAACATTACTGAGTGGGCCCTGCGATACCTCTCCATCATACGGAGTGACAAATGCCAGTCTTGATCCATGCCAACTCAACAGACACCCTCGGAGATACCTATAGAGCACCTTTATAGTCACCCAGTTACATTGCCATGTTTGGTACACACAAGGTATTCCTCCGGTGTCAGTAAGTTGCATGATCTCATGGTCATAAGAACATATACTTGACATGCATAAAACGATAGCAATAAACTTGGCATGATCATATGCTACGTTTATAGTTTGGGCCTCGTCCATCACATCATTCTCCTAATGATGTGATCCCATTATCAAATGAAAACTCATGTCTATGGTTAGGAAACCTTAACCATCTTTGATCAACGAGCTAGTCTAGTAGAGGCTCACTAGGGACACAGTGTTGTCTATGTATCTATACATGTATCTGAGTTTCCGATCAATACAATTCTAGCATGGGTATCATGAATAGGGAAATATGATAATAACCAATTTATTATTGCCTCTAGGGCATATTTCCAACAGGATCAACACGAGTACATGGACGCCCGGCCTCCTGCACGATGATGGAGACAAGAGGCGCACTGCGTACAATAATGACCGAATGACGCAAGAATCACACTTGGCAGCGAAGGGCGGGTGGTTGGGTCCCAGTGAGGCCTCCCTACTAGTTCCGCCAACTAGAATGCTCGATGTCTCGTCCTGAGCCACCACCGACTTACTTCAGTGAAGACGTGGCAGGTTGTTGGATTGCCCTATGTGGGTTCTTGGCGGCTCCCACGACTTTATTTCTGCAGGCTACGTCCAAACACTTGGACGCCTTGGGGCAGCTGGCTGGCCTTTTAGATGGGCTCTTTGCAGCCTTGGCGACCTTGTTGATACCCGCGAGCATGCTCTGATTTGCTCCTCGTATACACATCATGTTTGATTGCATGTTGATGACCATGTCAAGACTCTAAACGTGTACAACTATGAGGCGAGATGATCTAGCTTACAACAGTGTCTTCTTCATTGAAAGTGGAAGCGGCGGTACATGATGACTCAAGTTTGGTGGTGCTATTCGGCACAAGGTCTCGAACTCCGGAGTGAAAACTCAAGGTCTGACCTGCATAGGTTTTAGTTGTCAATGGTGGTGTTATACATCATACCCTTGTTGGAGGCATTGGTTGGAGCTTGCTGAGACTCTCGGGGTGAAAACCCAAGATCTAACCTTCATGGGTGGATATGGCGACAACGACACTTGTGTGTCGTTTCCTTCCTGAAGGCGTCGTTTTTGAAGCACTATTCTCAAAGTTCAGGTGATGTCATCGGTGGTAATTGATGTTGATGGTGGTGGTGTATGCGTAAGTTTGCTTCGATAGGACTTTTAAGGGTTGTGTTTTTTTGTCTTTGTGTGTGCGTGTGTTGGTGTTGGCTGTATGCATCCTAGTCATGCAGAGGCCGGGCATGTGCTCATAGTGGTTGTATTCTCTTGATGCAACATTATAAGTCAATAAAATCCGCTCTTTATTAGGAAAAAAATCAAAAATCAGAATCCCACATTGACCTTTGATAAATTTCAAGTGAAAAGAACATGTATTACAAGATAAGGCAATGACTCTTGTGAATAAAACTGGGCCAGATTCGAGTCCAATCTGAGTCACAGAAACCTCCATATGGCATCACACATGTCATTATCCATCCATCGCTCCTTCTCCATCAACCGAGAGGAGAAGAAAAAATAGAGACGAGTGAGGCAGGAAAACAACCCCTGACCTCCATTCTTTATGCAGAAGGAGATGTAGCTAGCGTTCACACTCTGTTGGAAATATGAGCAATTTACCGAGTGATTTTACTAACAGAAATACTAGATAAAGCATGACTAGTGTAGCAGTGATAGAACAAGCCATGCGATTTGACAAAGAGAAGGTAAACAACATCTTCATATATGAACCGTAACCAAACATATCTTGAGCAGACAGTATAGCAAGTTGCATATATGAAATAGAGTCTAACATATCTAGGGAAAATACTAGAACAAGGAACTGTAGCAGAACCTCCAATAGAAAGGGGAGAAACACGTACGTGACAGCAGCAGGAGCAGAGGCACTGGACTTGGGGTCGGTGTCCTCCATGTCGTCGAGGAGGTTGTCGACGTCGGGGAAGTAGTCGTCGGAGTCCGGGGCGTCCGTGACGTAGAAGTCAGTAGTCGCGCAGAGTGCTCCCCAAAAACCTTATCACCCTTCTCCCATATAGGACTCAAAAGGTGCGGTTTCGGAGGCGTACTGTCCCGACTCGCGGTGCACGCCGCAAGCCGGGATGAGGAAGACAGCAGCAGCGCAGAGATTGGAACCGGTGGCAAGAGGAAGGAGAAGTTCTGGTGCGTCTCTCTGAGAGGAGCGACGTCCCTTTTATAGGCGCAAGAGAAGGAGGGGAGAGGCTGCGCTGGGAGCTGAAGAGAACAAGGGAGATGAAACGAACAGGCAGCAGGCGAAGAGGTGCGTCGTTTGTATTTAATCTCCACTACAGCAAAACGTTTCAGCTTTCGTGTGACCTTTCGTATACCCGTAGTGCGTGGCAAAAATTTACATTGGCTCGGATCATTCCCGCAACCCGCGGCATGTCGTGACGAGGCGTGGCGTGGCGAGGCGGGCGACGGAGGAGGAGCGCGCGTGGATGTCCCTCTTGTTCTCATGCTCATACAAGTGGGGAAGGAGCCTCCCTTATAAAGAGGTCCAACTCCCTCTAAACTAGCAATGTGGGACTAAACTTTAGTTCCACCTCTTGCCTTGCACGAATGGGCTGTGTGGGCCTCTAGGATTTATTAGGAATTTCTGAAACTGCTATTGGGCTAGGCCCAAAATAGACAAAATTCCAGCAATCCCCCACCAGATCCCAGAGGCACACAAAATTTGCCTTTGGTTCCAAAACACTGTTTTATATACCGGTACTGCAGTGGAGACTGTTAAGTTGAACTTCCAACTAGAACTCTATGCTACACTAGTAAGCAACTTGAACAGTGGACTGGGCCTTGAACTGCAAGTTTTCTGCGAATCTAGCTTCACATAAAGCCTTGACCGATACGTGGCTACAATGGGTCTTCCCCGCGGGTGGAGCTTATGCGTCATACTCCGAGACCTTTCATGAGTTTACTAGAGAGAACCCTACTCACATAGATTGCCACGTTTAACAATCAGACTCATATAAGTGTGTTCTTCAAAAGATGTTCTGCAGGACAACATCTCTGCTTCAAAGAGCCACTTAGAACACATTAAGATATACATCAACCTGCCATGTAGATTAGGAGAGTATTGCATCTTCATGGAGTGGTATTTTTAATAGTAAGGGTACTCTCCTCTCAGTTGACCAACAACTTGTCTTCCACATCTAATTCACGGGATCTCCAATCACAAAGAATAGGTTACCACTGTGAACAACTCATATTGTGGGTCTCATACCCATCTCCCTCGATGCATTATCTATCACATTACGTGATAGACCCTTAGTGAAAGGATCTGCCAGATTTTTAGATGTTTGGATATAATCCAATGCAATAACTCCGGAGTTTCTCATTTTTCTGACAGACTTTAACCTTCTCTAAATATGTCTTGATGACTTCATATTATCCTTTGAGCTGTTCACTTTCGTGATCACAGTTTGATTGTCGCAGTTCATAAGGATACCCGGTACAGGTTTCTCAACAACCGGCAAGTCATTCAAGAGCCGGCGAAGCCAATCTGCTTCGACCGTAGCTGTATCTAGTGTTGTGAGTTTTGCTTCCATTGTTGACCTCGTTAAGATGGTCTGCTTGCAAGACTTCCAAGAAACAGCGCCACCTCCATGAGTGAATACATATCCGCTCGTGCCCTTTATCTCATCAGCATCTGAGATCCAGTTTGAGTCACTATACCCTTCAAGCACCTTTGGGTGCCCGATGTAGTGAATTCCATAATTCGCAGTGCCTTTCAAATAACGCAAAACTCTCTCTAGAGCTTTCCAATGCACATCTCCTGGTTTTGAGACAAACCGACTCAGTTTGCTAACAGCAAAAGAGATGTCAGGTCTTGTGGCACTGGCTAAGTACATAAGCGAGCCAATAATCTGAGAGTACTTCAATTGATCTCTAGCAATTCTTCGATTCTTTCAAAGCAGCACGCTAGCATCATATGGTGTTGGAGAGGGCTTGCAGTCACTATAGCCAAAGCGACTCAAGATCTTTTCCACATAGTGAGATTGAAGCAATGTAATCCCACCATCATCATCTCTCAACAACTTGATGTTCAGAATGACATCAGCCACTCCTAAATCCTTCATCTCAAAGCAGCGAGATAAGAAATCCTTGACCTCCTTAATAACATTCAGATTTGTTTCGAAAATCAGTATGTCATCAACATACAAGCAAAGCATAACTCCCTCACCCCCACCATGGCGATAGTACACACATTTGATTCACTATTGTTGCAAATATGATTAACAACTTTATTGCAAACGTCTGATAAGGATAAAAGAAACAGGCCTCCTGACTCATAGCCTTTACCAACAAAGGTTCCATACTTGGAGATTACAAATGTATTCGACTCAAACACAAGCTTGTAGCCATCTCTACACAGAAGAGATCCGCTAACAAGATTTTTATTGACGGAGGGGACATAATGCACGTTCTTCAGCCGCACGATCTTCCCCGAAGTAAACTTCAGATAGACCGTGCCAACACCACGAACAGAAGCACTTGAACCGTTTCCCATCAGCACGGTTGAAGTCCCTGCGGTCTGACAAGACGAAAACATGGAAATATCACCGCATACATGCACATTAGCACCCGTGTTAATCAACCAATCAGGAGAATGACATACTGAAAGAATAGTGGGAAATATACCATACCCAGCATCCTTCATGCCAGTGTCTCCAATGACAACATTAGCGGTCTTGCCGCCTTTCCGAGGATGATGCTTGTCATAGCGATTGGGGCAACTAGGAGCCCAATGATCAGGATCTCCACACACATGACAAGCACCTTTCTTCTTGTCACTCTTCTTCTTGAAGTTCATGTGTTGTACAGCCTTGTTCTTCCCATCAAACTTTGCTTTACCATCAAGCTTGCCCTTGTTCTTGAACTTGTGGGACTGGAAGCTTTTCTTCTGTACCAGATTGGCACTAGATCCTCCCTCAATACCTCGAGCACGTGTATCCTTTGCTCTCGCCTTTTCTTCCACATCAAGAGTACCAATGAGATCCGGAATGGAAAACTCATGTCTCTTATGCTTCAGTAAGGTAGCAAAGTTCCTCCATGAAGGAGGAAGCTTAGTGATGATACCCCCGGCAACAAACTTGTCCGGTAGCATGCAATTGAAGTGCTCAAATTCTCTAGCAAATGACTGTATCTCATGAGCCTGCTCAACCACGGAGCGCTCTTCAGTCATCCTATAATCATAGAATTGCTCCATGATGTACAGCTCAGTGTCGGCATCCGAGACCCCAAACTTGGCCTCAAGTGCGTCCCACATATCTTTTCCATTGTCAATTGACGCATAAGCATCAACTATATTCTCACCAAGAACACTCAAGAGAGCAGCCTTAAACAAGGTATCCATTTTCTGAAAAGCTTGTGCCTGTTGGGCATCTTGCTCTCCTTCAGGTTTGCCAAGGGTGTGCCTGTTGGAAATATGAGCAATTTACCGAGTGATTTTACTAACAGAAATACTAGATAAAGCATGACTAGTGTAGCAGTGATAGAACAAGCCATGCGATTTGACAAAGAGAAGGTAAACAACATCTTCATATATGAACCGTAACCAAACATATCTTGAGCAGACAGTATAGCAAGTTGCATATATGAAATAGAGTCTAACATATCTAGGGCAAATACTAGAACAAGGAACTGTAGCAGAACCTCCAATAGAAAGGGGAGAAACACGTACGTGACAGCAGCAGGAGCAGAGGCACTGGACTTGGGGTCGGTGTCCTCCATGTCATCGAGGAGGTTGTCGACGTCGGGGAAGTAGTCGTCGGAGTCCGGGGCGTCCGTGACGTAGAAGTCAGTAGTCGCGCAGAGCGCTCCCCAAAAATCTTATCACCCTTCTCCCGTACAGGACTCAAGGTGCGGTTTTGGAGGCCTACTGTCCCGACTCGCGGTGCAGGCTGCAAGCCGGGATGAGGAAGACAGCAGCAGCACAGAGATTGGAACCGGTGGCAAGAGGAAGGAGAAGTTCCGGTGCGTCTCTTTGAGAGGAGCGACCTTCCTTTTATAGGCGCAAGAGAAGGAGGCGAGAGGCTGCACTGGGAGCTGAAGAGAATGAGGGAGACGAAACGAACAGGCAGCAAACGAAGAGGTGCGTCGTTCGTATTCAATTTCCACTACAACAAAACATTTTAGCTTTCGCGTGACCTTTCGTATACCCGTAGTGCGTGACAAAAATTTACATCGGCTCATTCCCGCAACCCGCGGCGCGCGTCGTGGCGAGGTGAGGCGGGCGACGGAGGAGGAGCGTGTGTGGATGTCCCTCTTGTTCTCATGCTCATACAAGTGGGGAAAGAGCCTCCCTAATAAAGAGGTCCAACTTCCTCTAAACTAGCAATGTGAGACTAAACTTTAGTTACACCTCTTGCCTTGCACGAATGGGCTGCGTGGGCCTCTAGGATTTATTAGGAATTTCTGAAACTGCTATTGGGCTAGGCCCAAAATAGACAAAATTCCAGCACACTCACCAGCCTCTCTCAACTTTGTATAGATAATTGCACGTTGTGTGATTCACATAGAGTTTTCTTTGTTGGAAGATTATGTAGGCTAAAGTGGAATGTATTATGCAGTACTACATGCTCTTCTTTCACTTGGGCCCTCACAAATTGCATAGTTGTTGAGTTGTTTCTTGTGGCTGAAACCAAAAGGTGCACCCGGTGCAAAAAAGTAATTTCCCTTACAACACAAAATTCTAAAACATATTCGGTATGTAAACATCTGAATCATGTATATTTTTCTGGAGAAGGGAAAAAATTTGCACCCTTTGTAAGAAGCCAAAAATTGCACTTTTTTAGAGCAGTGGAATTTACATTTCCTCTGTGGGCATAAAATTGTTCTTCTACAAAAGCTTGCAAACTCAGAGTAGACACGAACATTTATATGTGTACTTTTGTTTGGAAGTTTTGTACTCCCTCTGATTTATATTAATTTTCGCTGATTTAGTATAAAATGGATTAGAGGGGGTATCTTTTTATGTACTCCAAATTGAGCATGGGTGTA
The DNA here is from genome assembly GCF_018294505.1 of Triticum aestivum. Lineage (NCBI taxonomy): Eukaryota > Viridiplantae > Streptophyta > Magnoliopsida > Poales > Poaceae > Triticum > Triticum aestivum. The sequence goes on along the minus strand of NC_057810.1, from coordinate 211,090,384 downwards.
CAGGTCTCTCAACATGGGCCAGATGCACTCCAAATTCGTTGAACAAGTGAGTAACTCTATTAGAGCATCTTTAGCAGATTAACCACGGTGCCGCAAATTTCATTTACAGGATACTGTAAACCGAATTAGCGATACCGCGGACAGCACGAAAGATCAGATCCGGTAAACATATACCACATAATTTAAACTACTAATTCGCGCCACATACATTGCCGGAGTTCAACAGGGTTCATACGACAAACTTAAAACATACATACTAGCTCAATAAAAACCCTAAATATACTCATCATCAGCACCCTTCTTGACGTGGAGGTGGTACTCCATCAAGGAGTTGGAGAGGACGAGCGCCAGGTCGTACTCCTTCATCGCCTCCACCCACGCCGTGGCACCTTCTTCTCCGGCGCTGGCCCCCTCCTTCGCCTCGTACCACGTGCGCTCCGCCTCCTGGAGGCGCTTGAGCGCGGGACAGAAGATCTTGTCGAGGCGGTCGAAGTTGCGCCACACCCGCGAGCCACCACTGCGGGAGTGCGCGCCGCGCTCCCGCACCTACACTTTGTGCCACTCCTCCACCGGCGGGCGGTGGGAGGAGCTCCCGCCTCATCGTCATGGCGGCGCTTGTGCGGCGGCGAGCCGCCACGGCCCCCTCTACCAACCCTCCAGCGACCAACGCTCGACATTGGGGCGAGCTTTGGGTGCCTGTGCACGCGGCAAACTGCGGCCGAAGGAAGGAGGATTTCTCGCCGGAGCTAACGATTTGCGCCTGAGGGGGAAAGGGGAAATAGCGGATGGGAACTCTAAATCGCGTCTGCTTTGGTATATATAGCGAAAATGCGGGCGTTTTACGGACCCCGCATAAAGCGGGTCGGGCTGTTTTTTGGGTATCTGAATGGGCCGGTTTTTTCACGCGTCCTGTATATCCGTCGGATTAACGGGCCGGTGAGCTTTTAAGAGATCTGCTAGAGATGCTCTTAGTTATGTATGTTAATAAACTAGCCTCATAAAAAAATTATGCCCCCTGTTTAGCCAAGAAGGTACTTAAGCCTAACTGGCGAGCTCTTTGCAGTTTGCACTCCGGGAGCCTACACAATGGATTCGTAGTTAATATATCTAAGATAATTCTTGAATTGTTTATCCCAGCCAGTCAATCCAGTGATTATCGTTGGATGTTTTCATTCTAGTGTTTTTTCCTTGGATATTTTACCCCACATAGACAAAATGCAGTGATATTTTTCCTGGGATTACTGTCTTTTTCTTCTTCAAAAGAGGGCATGGCCTGTTGACAGAAGAAAATGGTATGACTTGTTCCTTTTTCGCAAGTTGCATAGTTGTTGAGTTGTTTCTTGTGGCTGAAACCAATAGGTGCACTCGGTGCAAAAAGTGATTTCCCTTATGACACAAAATTGTAAAACATATTCGGTATGTAAATATCTGAATCATGTATATTTTCTTGGAGAAGGGATAAATTTTGCACCCTTTGCAAAAAGCCAAAATTTGCACTTTTTTAGAGCAGTGGAATTTACTTTTCCTCTGTGGGCATAAAAATGTTCTTCCGTTTATATGTGTACTTTTGTTTGGAAGTTTGTACTCCCTCACTGTTCATCACTGGGGTGGGTCACTTCTTTCGTAGTCTTAAATACTTAGGAACATATGATCTCTACGTAATTTTTACAAAAAGTGGATTCATTCCATTTTTGCTGTTGTTCTTAACTAATAGGGGCAGGCCCCAAATTGAGCATGCGTGTACGGGTCTCTCAACATGGGTGAGATGCATTCCAAATTTGTTGTGCATAAGTGAGTAAATAGATAACTCTATTAGTCAAGTATGTTGATAAACTAGCCACATAAAAAGGTTTGTGCCCCCTGTTTAGCCAAGAAGGTACTTAAGCCTATCTGGTGAGCTCTTTGTAGTTTGCACCCTGGTAACCTAGTAGTCACACAATCGACTCATAGTTAATATATCTGAAATAATTATTGAGTTATTAGCCCAGCCAGTCAATCCAGTGATCATCGTTGGATGTTTTCATTTTAGTGTTTTTTCCTTGGATTTTTTAGCCCACATAGTCGATATATATTTTTCCTGGGAAGACTGTTCTTTTCTTCATCAAAGGAGGGCATGGCCTGTTGAGAGATGAAAATGGTATGACTTTGGCATGCAGTCATACTACTCCAGATGAAGAAAAATATATTTCATACTGTTACTTTGCAACTTCTCCAGATTATTTCACATGTTGACCCAAGTAAGAACAGTTTGTAAACACCTTTTCGCCGTGGTGAATTTCTGTACTTTGTACTACTCCCTCCGTTCCTAAATATTTGTCTTTTTAAAAGATTTCAAATGGACTATCACATACGGATGTACATAGACATATTTTAGAGTATAGATTCACTCATTTTGCTCCGTATGTACTTCCTCCGTTCCAAATTACTTGTCGCACGTATGGATGTATCTAGATGTATTTTAGTTTTAGATACATCCATTTCAGCGACGAGTAATTTGGAATGGAGGGAGTAGTTACTTGTTGAAATCTCTAGAAAGACAAATATTTAGGAACGGAGAAAGTACTAACTAGCCTTTTGCAACACCCAATATGGAAAATGCTACAGCTAAAGCCATCACTGTTCACCAAAGACTTTGACCAGGTGAGCAGAAGAGAACTAGTGAAGTGTTGAACTTTCAAAATTCCATGCGATGTAATAAAAGTATACAAGAGATCCCACGGTATGGTATGTCGGCAATAGACTACTACCAGTATGTATGCATCGACCAAACGTTAAGAAATATTCTATTCACACTACATTGGTTGGTGATGGTCGCGAATCATTTTTTGGGGGCCAAATGAGGATTAATCACTACTCTTCTGGATGATATTGCACCTTTTCCCCCTCTTTCTTAGCGCATTCCTGTCCACACACCCGTTGCACATAACAATTCTACGCACAAAATGTCATTTCATTCATGATAATGCTATTCAATTAAGAACTCACAACCCATGTTGGCCGGTATCTACCGGAAATATATATATTTTGAAGCGGCCAGCATTGCCTGCATTTCATTGATTTAAGCAGAAGGAGAGTGACAAGGGTGATCAAGTGATCAAGAAGGGGAAAATTACAACTGCCCCGCAAGTGGAAGGGGACTGCTGGGCCAAGGTCGTAGGGCAATATTTTCACGTCACTTTTCCGAAGGGTAGCTCAATGCACTTTGCCCCAGCCATTCTCCATTGCTCCATGTCGCGCTTGCAGGCTTCAATGACGTGCTTTGCGTTTGGCTGCTTCCCTCTGAAAGTGCAAGCGTTGCGTTCTAATCATATGTGCCAGGATATGAGTGCTACAACAGTTTTTACACCCTTCCTGTGGCCTGGGGCGGCTGCCGCTATAATCCTTTGTACTCGGTCCGCTGTTGTTGTTCCATTGCGCGAGAAGGCCTGATTCAGAGAGGCACAGCCGTTCCAGGTTGCCCCCGCTTGCCAGACTTGCAACGCAACCAGGCACTCCCAACATAGATGAACTGAGGTCTCGAGGCTGCGCATGCACATCGGGCAAAAGTATCCATTGTCCCAACCTCTCCTTTGCAGACGATCATTGCACCATAGTCTATCCAGGTGCAGCAACCAGAGGAATATCTTGATCTTGCCTGGCGCCCAGACTTTCGAGATGATGGATTTGATGGAGGTAACCTGTCTATTGCTGAATTGGGCATTGTACGCTGAGCTTGTTGTGTAGCAGCCTGAGGCGCTGAGCTTCCAGGTAATAGAGTCTTGGGTGCTAGGGTTTGCGTGAGGGCAGCCTGCCTGATCTCCCTCGCAGGCTGCACCACCTGCAGTGCAATGGCATTCGGGTCACCTCGCCTCAAGTCCAGGATCCACCTATCGTCGTGCAGCACGTCCTTGACCAAACGGCTCTTCCTGGTTGATCTTGCAAAAAGAGTGGGGAAGGCTTGGCAGAGTTGTCGTCCACCTAGCCATGAGCAGAACTAGAAGGACGCCGTCGCTCCGTCGCGATGGTCACCACTATGGATGCAGCAAACAGGGCCCTGTCCGAGGCATCACAGGGCGTGCCCGTTCCGACCCAGGGCCTTTCTGGGTTCTTCCAGGATTGCCATAGCCAGCGCAGATGTAGAGCCCTGGCGAAACTAGGAAGATCGTGAATGCCGAGACCACCATACTGCTCTGGCGTGGTCACCGTGCTCCAGCCCACCTTGCACTTTCCACCGGACACCTCCTCATCTCCCGCCCAGAGGAAACGCCGCCGTAATTTGTCTACATCTTTATAAAATTTCTTTGGCACTCGAAGGGCAGTGAGTGCAAAGGTGGGCATGGCCGAAAGTACGCAATGTACTAGTACCCGCCGACCAGTCAACGGCATTAGTTTGCCTTTCCAGCCGGCGAGGCGAGCTCGGATCCTGTCCAGAATGGCCTGAACATGTGCTAGTCTAATACGCCCCGTCGTGATTGGGAGGCCTAGATATCTAGTCGGGAACGCCATCGTTGCCACCAAAGTTTTGAAGAACATCAGCGATGTCTATGTCTTCGCACCTAATGGGGGCCGCGAGAGATTTTGCAAGGTTGACCCGGAGTCCCGCAGCGTCGCCAAAAACCCCAGCAGCTCAACAAGACTATCTACTTCTTGACGCGCAGGGTTGATGAAGATGACGGCGTCGTCGGCGTATAAGCTCGTGCGCATCCTTGCCGCCGTACCCGGGATGGGATTCAGCACGCCCGCCCTAGTGGCCGCATTCAGGAGGCGATGAAGTGGATCTATGCAAAGGATGAAGAGAAGCGGCGAGAGGGGATCCCCTTGTCGGAGCCCACAAAGATGGACGACAATGTCACCTGGGTCGCTATTGAGAATGCAGGACAAGGTGGAGGAAGATAGCAGCAGGGCGATCCAATCCCTCCATCGGGCCGAGAAACCCAGCCTCTGAAGCAGTTCTAACAGGTATTCCCATGATATGCTATCGAAGGCCCTAGCTACGTCTAGCTTAAGAAGGAGTGCTGGGGTTTTGTTTCTATGAAGAGATCAGACAGAATTCTGCACGTAAAGGTAGCTGTCGTGGATGCATCGCCCGCGCTGAAAGGCCGTTTGGGAAGGCGAGATAATCTTGTCCATGACAGCTGCCAGTCCCATGGATAGCACTTTAGTGATCAGCTTGGCAATGGAGTGTATCAGGCTTATCGGTCTGTAGTCATTCATTCTTGTGGCCCCGTCCTTCTTGGGAATGAGGGCGATCATTCCTGAGTTGATTTCAGCAAAATTGCCATCAACTAGGTTATAGAAGTGATCGAAAACTGCCATGACGTCATTCTTTATGGTGCCCCAGCAAGCTCTGAAGAAGGTTCCTAAGAAACCGTCGGGGTCTGGCGCTTTCTCTGATGGAGATGCCATGATAGCAGCCCAAATTTCAGGTTCCGAGAAAGGATTGTCCAGCCCCTCGTTTTGTATACTTGGCATATCCAACTCCTCCCAGTTGATGGAGCAACACCTTTCCTCATTTTTCCCCAGCAGATTTGCAAAGTGAACGTGGGCAATTGCTTTCTTCTCCTCGTGTGCAGTGGCTGTCCTCGTTTCTGTTTGCAAGGAGTGTATAAAGTTCTTCCTCCTTCTGGAATTGATCTTTGCTTGGAAAAAGGCCGTTCTTGCATCTCCCGCCTTGAGCCAGGTTATCCTTGATGCCTGTCTTTTCCTTGATCTTTCCACTGCACTAGTCCAAGGGTACGAAGTTTCAGTTGCTTCCTTAGCCAGAATTCCTGTTGTGTCAGGCCTCTTTTTTCTTGAGCTATATCAAGTCTCAAGATTACTTCACACGCCAGGTGGAACTGAACCATTGCATCGCTAAAAAGAGTCTTTGCCCAAATTTTGAGATCATGCGCTGTCCTCTGCATCTTCTTCTTGATCCTGATGATTGGGTAGGTGTGGTTAACTGGGCGCTGCTAAGCTCTTTCAACTGTTTCCTAAAAGTGAGGGAAACGTGGCCAAAAAGACTCAAAGCGGAATGTTGCTCTCTTGCGTGGTGCCGCAGTGTTTGCAAGTAGCAGTGGGCAGTGATTTGAACATGTTGTTGCCGTGGCCATCAGCATGAACGAAGGGAAGAGGGCGTCCCATTCGGAGTTGCAGAACACTTTGTCAATGCTGATCATCGTTGGGTTTTGGCTCTCATTTGTCCATGTGAACCTTCTATTTTTGCATTTGATCTCTCTTAAGCCTGCTTTGCCAATCGCTGTTCTGAACATGCCCATGGTCCTTCTGTTCAGGTTGAGATTGTTTTTGTCACGGGCTTCATATATGATGTTGAAATCTCCATTTAACAGTCAGGGTTCTCCTTGTGGTGGTGCAGCATGAGCCATTTCAGCAAGGAAGTCATCTTTTCTCGTGTCGTCCACTGGCCCATAGACAGTTGTGAGCCAGAAATCAAGTATGTCCAGGATCAGGGACACTTTTCCGGTGATTGAGAAATTTCCGACTGCGTGTGTCACAAAACTGACCGTACTCTTGTCCCAAAGAACAACAATGCCTCCTCTAGTTCCAATCGCTGGTAGGACGGTACACCCTTCCAATTTGGTTCCTCCCAGCTCTCTAACAACACTAGGTGTCCAAGATTCTAGCTTAGTCTCCTGCAGACAGAGAATGCTTGCCCGCTGCGCTTCTGCTATCTGTCGCACAGCAGTTTGCCTGGCTGGCATGTTCAGACCCCTGATGTTCCAACTTAAAATTGCACAGTTTGTACTACCCATCAGGAACATATAACATCTCTAGGAATAGCAGCACCATCGACGAGTTCCGACAGCTAAACTCATTAAGAGGAATGGAGATACAACTGATACACAACCATTCTAGCTTGGGGGCGTCGTCGACCACCAATATGCCCCAAATTTCGACGACGAAAGCTAAACCACCTACCACTACTGATACAGAGATGGACTAAACCCAGCTTGAGCCGGCCTATTGCCGGCCGTTGTCGAAGACTACTACAGAGGAAGAGGAGTGACACTCCAGCCTTCTCGGTTTTAGCTTCACGCCCAGCCATGCCCACAGCCACGCGCAACGCCTCCTTGTTGAGCCTAGTGAGCTTGGCGATGAAATTGATGTCATCATCGGAGAGCGGTTCGTCGAACCTGCGGATGAGGGCTTCGGCCGCCTTGGCAATCATCTTCTCCTTTGGACCCAGCAGACCTAGTCCCTTCACCAGGCGTAGCATGGCACGCTCGGCAACAGGTGTGGTGTTGTTCTGAGCAGCCTGACGAGCACTCTGGCGCGGGGGCAGCATGGAAGTTGCTCTGGACTTGGCCGGGGCCGAGTATCTCCTGGACGGTGGCAGCGGTAGCAGGGTTGGTGCGGGGCTGGTGAAGAGATCTCGAGCAGCAGAGCCAGGGTCTTGAATCTCCATGTGGCACACTTGCTCGGTTATTTCTCTGAGCTACATCTGAACTGTTGTTGCAGCTGTGGCTGTTTTGCAGTTGAAGCTTGCAGGGTTGTGGGATGGCCCGGACAACGTTGGCCCGAAATGATCTGGACCATCCCTCTAGGCTTCTTCATGCTGCTCTTCTTCTCTGTCAGCGAACTCCAGCGGCGCGGCCAACACCGCTTCAATCTCTGCCTCGAGGTGGGTAGAGTCAGCCTTGGCCGGTTCCATGGCGATGATCGGCTTCTTTGCTTGGGCGAAGAACTACTCTAGGTCGTCGTTGAGGGATTCGGAGCTGAGGTGAGCGGGTGGAGCCGGGGCGGCCGTGGGCACGTCCTGTCTTGCACTCTTCTTGGGCCCGTGGCTGCTGGTCTTGCGCCCGTAGCCATTGGTCTTGCGGCCCTGTCCCTTGGAACTGCTATTGCGGTGACGCGTCGACGGCGAGCGGCTGCGGACACGGTGCTCCCTGGACGAGACCTCAGCCTGAGCTTGGTGGCCGCGCCCGTGGCCCAGAAGCGTGTCCTTCCAGGACCTTCTGCCGGCCCCGTCGTTGTCGGGGTCACGCCTAGAGCCGCTGAGGGGCAGGCCCCAGCATCCGGTGTCCACCACCGGGGCATGGGCCTGGCGCCTGTGCGGCTCCTCGTGCTGGCCATCCTCGACGTGCATGGTCCAGGTGCCGGGGAAGGTGCGCGGCAGCGCGTCGTCGTTGTTGGTGCCGAAGGATGGCAGCCCGCTCTGCACGGAGTGGGAGGAGCGAGGGGAGCGTGACGACCAGTCTTCGATGAGGTCTACGCAGATGAGGAGGTCGAACCGCGTCGCGCCCGAAGGAGGCGCCACCCTGCGGTCTGGCGGCGAGAAACCAACCAACTCCTCCACCCAACCGGCGCCCCGCGGAAGCTTCCAGTAGGTGTGCCTGGTGGGGATGAAGGACATGTCCCATACCCAGACCCAGCAGGCAAAGGTCTTGGTGTGGGCGCGCTCCAGCGTGCGGCTGTCGAGCCGGTCGATGCACACCTTGTCGCCAAACACCTCCTGCGCCCCCTCGATGGACCAGTACTACATGGGCATGTGCTCGATGACGCAACGGACATGCAGGTTGAAGGTGGCGAAGCCTGCATGATCGTCCTCGCGCCATGGCTGGATGGCGAGGTTGATGCCGTCGACGCGCAGAGTGCCGTGACGCACTGTGTTGGCATGGTGCGCCGGCTGGGTGAAGACGACGAGGAAGTCTTCAGGCTGGTGAGCTGTGACCCGCAGCTGATGGGGCGGGACACAGAGCTGGGCCTCGAAGGCCCTCCCGACGGCCATCGAGGATGTGGTCGCCACCCCGTCCAAAGCGCGCTGCATGACCGCATGCTGCGTGAGGAAGAAGACGGCCCGCTCCACTTCCACCGAGGATACCCCCACCTTGTGGCTGGTGCGGGGGCGGCGTGCAGGGTCAGCCAGGCTCAGCTCAGCCATCGCAGAAACGGGCGGATGTGCGAGGGGCGGCTGGCGCGGTGACGGAGGCGAGGGAGGTGGTGGTGGCAGAGGGGGAAAGTGAAGGCGGGAGTGCACCGGGGGACGAGGAGCAAGCGGACCTAGCCTAGCAGAAGCAGGGCCACCCGGGCCATTGCGAGGATTTTGTGGACACTCACGGCCAAAATGCCCCGGGCGCTCGCAGATGATGCAATGGGGCGGATCTCTACAGTCTTTCCGGCGGTGGAGTTTGCACTTTGGCTCATAGGTGTATATGCACGCATTGTCTAAATACATATTTTAAATAGTTAAAAAAATCAAGAAAAAACCCCGCATGTAAATCTGGACATTATATGTGTGCACACCAAGTTTCGATGAAAAACGACATTTTTTATGGTTTGTGTAAAAAGACAATTTTCGATGTTTGATTATAGCTATTCACGAGGCATTTTTTTCTTTTTATATGTGCCACAAAAAATATCCCTTTTCGCTGAAATTTTCTGTGCGGACATAGGATGACTGGATGTATACGCGGGATTTTTTTCTCATTTTTTTACCATTTTGAGATGTGTTTTTTATACATATTTCATAATAGGTGTATGTACACCTAGGAGCCAAAACGCCACTCTCGATATCTACGTACATAATAATCGATAGCAGTTAACTTCGACCAGACAAAAGTGGCACTAATACAATGATAGAGACGCGCTCCCCAGCTCGCTCCCGCGGGCGGCCAGGGAGCGAACCCTAGCCGCTGCTGCTCAGTCTCGGCTGTCCACCCCTCCCCTTGCCGCCGTCGGCGGATGTCACCGGGCAAAGCCCGCGCGGCTCGGCGGCGGCGGGGTCTTCCCCACCTCCAGCTTGGGCGGGGGCGGCGCGGGCCATCTGCTTCGGCAGGAGCTCGGCGCAGAGCTCGCGCGGATCTGGCGGGGGTGGCCGCGGTCGGGGGTGACGCGGTGTGGACGCGCAAGGCCCGGCGTGCGGCGGGGTTCTTCTCCTCGTCTGGCGGCAGCCGCTCGAGGTGGGGGAGGCTCGATCCCCTTTCTGCTGCATCTCGGCGGCTCCAGGTGGGACGGTGGCCTCGGCTGCAGCGACGGTAGGCCTTTGGGGCACGTCCCCGTGGCTCTTCTCCGCTTTGTCGGCCTGTAGCAGCGTCTCTCGCGGGTGGCAGTCGCGGTTTGCTTCGTCGGTGGGCTTTGGTTCTTCGGCTGGACGCCCATCTCCGGCGAGTCAGGGCGGGCGCGGCCCTCCCCTTCCTGCTATAAGGGGCTTGTCTTCGCAATGGGTGGCAGCGTGCCGGCCTTTGAAGGTCTCTGTGGTGTTGCAGCGGCGGTGGGATGCCAGATCTGGCCATTTTCTGCTGGATCGGGCTCGGCTGCGTCTTTCTGCCCGTCGGCGAGGTATGTGGTGGCTTCTACTTAGTCATGGCGCAATGGCTTCATGGAGGCGTGCGGGTGAGTGGTGCAGTGCTTCGCGTGCGGGTGTGGTGTTGGAAGGTGCTTCGGGCGAAAGCTTATCGGATCTTGCCGCCTAGCGGCGTCGGCGTCCGCGGACGTCGTGTCACCTCCTTGGAGGCGCCGCCATGGAGTCCACCCCCTACACACCCTCGGTTCCAGCTCTTCGGGTGGAAGCCTAAGGCCGAGTCAGGTCAGATGACGGCATCGACATCGTCGCTTCCTTCTTTGGGGCGTCGTCTTGAAGAGCTTTGGATCCCATCTGCGCGCTCCATGGGCTGGACGCTTGCGGCATTGCGGCCGGCAAGTGTGCGTCCAACAATGGTGTTGTGGCGCGACTTCTTTTGTGGCAATGATGGCGGCTTCGGGTGGAGTTGGGCTGCTGCTGAGCTTTGGTAGTCGGTCTCATCCGGCATGTTCGAGGGGTTGCCGAGCCTCACTTGTCTTCCTAAAGTCGGAGCTGCAGAGGAAGTGCTTCCGCAGTGATGATGACACGAGACAGGTGGTCGGTTTCGGCGCTGGCTCGATGCAAGTCCAGCGCTTCCCCTTGTAATGCTCGTCGCCAGAGTCGGAGCTGCTTGGTCTTCGGCGCGTGCGGTGGACTGTTTGGCGTTGTCCGGCGCAGGCCTCGACGCTAGTTTATGGAGGGGGCTTGTTCGGTGGTCGTTGATGGCGGACTCAAAGTCGCCCTGGCGATGGTGTGATGACGATGACACCGGATTGCTACCTCGACGATGCTTCCCTCCTCGATGGCGTGTGTGCGTTCTTGTGTGGGTTGCCAGGTCGCCCTATGTGTCCTGCGTGGGCATGTTGTAACGGTTTTCATCCAGTTTTTCATTAATAACCGGGCAATTATCTTCTTCTTTATTAATGAGATGAGGCAAAACTTTTGCCTCCGTTTGAAAAAAATAAAATATTCGATAGCAGTTAGAGCAACTCCAACGCGCCGACCCAAACGGACGGTGCTTTTGTCCGTTTGGGTCGGCCGTCCGCTCCGCGTCCGCCCTCTTTAAGATTTAGGTCGGCAGTACACCCAACGCGTCGTCTCATATTTGCCGGCGTGGCCGGCTGACGCCCTTTCTAAAAACATGCACGCATTTTTACATTATTTCACAAGCAAACATATAGTTTCATGACCAAATACATAGCATAGTTTCACAAACAAATAAATTAGGCATAGCTTTACAAGCCGAATAAAAATAAAATAGTCTCACATAGTTTTGAAAGCCGAATAAAAAAGATACATTCATTGGTTGCCAGCATGAGCCCACGTATGCTCAACCAAATCATTTTGCAATTGCATGTGAATTTTCCAATCACGCATGTCATGATGAAATTGGGTGAACCGTTGAAACTTTGCCGCTCCTCCATGCTCAGACACAATGTTTCTGGCCCTGAAACTAAAACCCTTGATCATAGATACGTTTCGGGCGCTCATCTTCTACGATCATATTGCGCATGATCACACAAGCAGTCATCACCTCCCACAACTTCTTCGTGCTCCAAGTCCTAGTAGGATACCGAACGATGCCCCATTGAGATTGCAAAACACCAAAGGCACGCTCGACGTCCTTCCTAGCACTCTCTTACTCTTGGGAAAATCTTTTCCTCTTCTCTCCGACAGGGTTGGGGATTGTCTTCACAATAATGGTCCACTGAGGATAGATACCATCACTTAGGTAGTATCCTTTGTCGTAGTTGTGGCCGTTGATGGTAACATTCACTGGTGGGATGTTGCCTTCGGCAAGCCTAGCAAATACCGGCGAGTTTTGAAGCACATTGATATCATTATGTGATCCGGCCATGCCAAAAAAAGAGTGCCAGATCCAGAGATCTTGTGAGGCCGCGGCCTCAAGTATGACAGTGCAAGCCCTGACATGGCCCTTATACTGCCCTTGCCAAGCAGAAGGGTAGTTCTTCCACTACCAGTGCATGCAGACCATGCTGCCAAGCATCCCTGGGAAGCCTCTGCTGGCATTCATCGCCAACAAGCGGGGCTGTATCTTCAATAGTTGGCTCTCTCAAGTACTCAGGGCCAAACACAACAATCATAGCCTTGTAGAACTTGTACATGGAGTCTAGACATGTAGACTCGCTCATACAGACGTACTCATCAACGAGATCATCGGGCACTCCGTATGCAAGCATTCGGACGGCTGCAATGCATTTCTGATAAGATGATAAGCCAATCTTTCCAACGGCATCCTCTTTGCACTCAAAATAGTCATCTTATCCGACTACCCCCTCTCTAATAAGGTTGAAAAGATGCCTACTTATACGGAAACGCCTCTGAAACTTCTGATGGTTGAACAGCGGGTTGGCTGAGTCAAAATAGTCCTTCCAAAGAAGAAAATGGCCGCTCTCTCGGTTGTGATTCAACGCCGGAAGGTGCCCTGGGATGGATTCACGGAACAACGACCACTGACTATTAAGGTGGTGATGGACCAACACGGCAGCCAAGATCTCCTCCTCATCATCGGGCGAGAAATCGTTGGAGTCGCAAAAGAAATTGTGAAAAAAGAACTCGTCGACGGAGTCCATTTTGTACCTTCGAACAACTTGTGGGCATCGACGAAGAAGCCGACCAGAAGAGGCGCCCGCCTCCCTTATACCTGGTGGCTGGCCTGCCGGTGTCCGACGAGTGTGCCTTAAACATTGAATAAAGCAGCAACGTTCCCCTCAAAAAAAAATGCACAATCTGTTTCCAGCTATCCACAACCCACTTATGGCAAGCCAAGCATAGAAAAATGGTGGGAAAGAACAAGAAAGGGAAAAATGAGAGAGAGAGGGGACCGAACACTAAAAAAGACTTGGCCTTTTCTATTCCAAGTCTCTCTTCCCCCATCTCTGCTTCTCTTCTTCTCCTGCACAGTCCACACTGTTCATCTCCTCTTCGATCCCCAAATCCCAAGCTGACCAACCAAGACCCCGCCCCGCATGGAGTGGACGGCCCCGAAGTCCACCCCGCTCTCCCCGCCCCACCTCCTCTGGGACTGGGGCGACGCCGCCGCGCCGGGCTCCTCCGGCGAGGCGGCGGGGAGGCGCGGGAAGGAGAAGCGGGCCAGGGGGGAGGGGGCCGGCGGAGGAGGAGGAGGAGGAGGAGGGGGCGTGAGGTGCCAGGTGGAGGGCTGCGGGGTCGAGCTCCGCGACGCGAAGGAGTACCACCGGAAGCACCGGGTCTGCGAGGCCCACACCAAGTCCCCCCGCGTCGTCGTCGCCGGCCAGGAGCGCCGCTTCTGCCAGCAGTGCAGCCGGTGGGTGTTTCTTGACCCTCCCAGATTGTTCGCCCGAGTTTTGTTCTTGCACCCTGTTTGCTCGCCCGAGCCGTGCTTTTCTTTGACTTCTGCGATTGCTCTCTGCAGAGCTGCAAGCTCGACCTTTCTGCGATTGCTTTTTTCTTTTCTTTTCTTTTTCTGCGATTGCTCTTACTCTACTCCCTGCTCGTTATTCGTTCTTGGAACTCCGGGAAGCAGGAGATTCAACGGGCCCCGTCTTTCCGACTGCGAACTCTGCACTTCCTTAGAGCACGTTGCGTCGCGCCGCGCTATAATTCCGTTCGTCGTCAGTTGATTAATCCGGGAACCTTGTGTGCCCGGAAACTGTGGTTATCCTGTGCGAGTACGGCTTGTTTCCCGATTTGGGAGGCGAAGATGCCTTTTCCCCACAATTATAGTACTGTCGACCTGTGGAGAATCGTGCTGCATGGCATGGCTGAACGGCTGTGCAATACCACCTGTTTCCAGTTTTGGACTTTTGGCAGGGCACTTGTCCCTGTGCTGTGTATGTGCACTTTTGGGCTGAAATTCTGTTGTGATGTGGCTACTGTGATTCAGTTACTGTGTCGAGATTTCTCTTCTGTGTATGCATACTCTTAGATCTTAGTTGGTACATACTCTCCATAAGTAGTCTATATATGTAGTACTGTCTGTGGTTTTGCTGATTACCTGGCTTTTGGTGATCAAGGTTCCATGGGCTGTCGGAGTTCGACCAGAAGAAGAGGAGCTGCCGGAGGCGACTGTCCGATCACAATGCTCGGCGCCGGAAGCCACAGCCGGACGCATTCTCCTTTGCACCGGCAAGGCTCCCGTCGTCATTGATGTTTGGTAATATGTCCATACTTTAAGTGGGTAATTATGCAGGATTTATATTCTCCCTTGCTCTCCACACCACATTGTACTGAAACTACTGCTCTTAAGCTTATAATTGGCTAGTTGTGAGTTGAACTTCTTCAGTAAATTGTGTTTGAGCTAGGTATGAGTTTCGGCTTTCGCTAATGCCATGATTGGTCAGAAATTATCTTCAATAGTTGATATATGAGATGATAGCTAGTCGGTTGAATTTTTTTTACTTTCTTATGGTACCTTTGTACCGATAATAAATGCTTTTGCCATTGATGTTACAGATGATAGACGGCAAATAAGTTTTGTCTGGAATAAAGATCCACTTAGTCATGGAAGGCCTTTCCCATGTTCTCCATGGGACAGCCCATCTGACTTCAAGCTCCCGCAAGTGAAGGAAATAAGAGAAGTATCAATCAATGGGCAAGTTCATTTTGATAAATCTCATCTACCCAATGCTGTTCCAGCACTGAGTCATGACATACCTGAGCTGCTACCAATGAAAGGTATGATTTGTCAGTCATTTTGTATCCATCGCAGTTCACATTGATGAAAAAAAAAGCTGCATGCTATCTTCTTTCCTAGGTGGTCTGGCACATTTATTACGGGCAAAAAATGTTACATCTTTGTAATGTAGGCCTCTTTGATTCGTGGGATTCCAAAAACATCAGAGCAGGGAAAAGTTGGATTGTAATACCATGCCATCTTGAATCCCACAGGATTGAAAGATGTTTGGTTGTACATAGAAAATAATACCTTTTCAATTGTTATTTTCAAAAACATAGAAAATAATAATATAGGAATCATCCCAACTGGTTTGAGTCAATTGATTATTTTAGTCAATTGATTATTTTAGAATGGAGTACAGAAGACCTGTAGGAAAAATTCCTACTGGTTACAATCCTACAAATTGAACAACCAGCATGGGAAAAAATCTTGAGGATGACAAACGTATAAAAATTCCTATGAAAATCCTTGAATCGGAGAGAGCAAAGTCTGGTTCTCTGTTCGGAAAAGTCGGCACTGTAAAAATGTGGTTCCACTTCCACTCCACCCACTCAGACTGAGGGGGATGCTTTTTTGGCCTTCACTCAATCTCTAACATATGTGAATCTTACACTACAAAGCTTAATTTGAACTAGCTAGGCGCTGTTTAGGTTTCCGCCTGGTTTTCCTTGATAAGCCGAGCAGCCCGCGTTTTCACTTCTTTTTTGGAATCGCCTTTATGCGGTGCATTCCTCCTGGCATGTTCTTGTAAGGCCCCTTTCTAATCGATAGATTTGGCAGCTCTCCTGCCAACATTCATTTTTTTTTTACTTTGAACTCCTGCTGTTCACAAGCATTTATAGTTCCCAACAAGTGGAAATGTTTCCCCATGAAAAAAATTGTCATCATTGATGTATATACTCCCTCTGTTCACAAATGTAAAACGTTTTGGCAGTTTAAACTGCAAAAATGTCTTACATCTGTGAACAGAGGGAGTAGTTGTTAGTCTTTGCTCTTTGGTTCCAAAGCCCTGATGGCTCTACATTTAGGAATCAGGAAAAAAAAATCGTTGTAGATTAAATGAACTGGACTGTTAGAGAAAAAGGAGGTTTTATGCTAGATTGTGTGGCAAAATTTATGTTTTGTGTAGTTTTTCAGCCTGAGGTGATTTGACTCAAGTTGTTTTTCAGTATTGAGATATATGACTAGTTTTCCTGCACCTACATAGAAACGCTAGTATGCAACACTTGGATATATGTAGTTATTATCAAATGTTCTACTTACAACATGATTAATCAGTTAATCACTACTATGAATTTCCGTTGGAACAGCTTGCACCTACATTGCACTGGATTAATTGGGCTTCAGGTATAGCTGAAATAGCAATTATAATGATACCAAGTTTTGATAAAAACCAACATCACACATTTAGAACTACAATCAATAGTGATCTTGTGGTTAGAATGGTGTCATGGCAATGCTTTTGGTAATATGCATAAGTAAGCTTATTAGGAACTCCCAATTCACTTTGGTATGTCCATTCATTAAAGTCCTTAATAGTGAATAATAGACTGTTGAGTTTCATGCCTCAAAACAGTTAAAACCAAAAGGTTAAGCGGACGAGGAGAGGTGGGCAATATACTCATAATTCAACATGAAGGACTAGTTATATATAACCAGATATACTGCAGTTTGCTTGTCAGCAATACTGCTCAATTGTTTTTGATCGGAATATATCTCGAATGCATATGAGCCACATGATGTTCATTCACCTTTGCAGATATCTCTGCTCCCAACACTTTGGATGTTCTTGAGTGTCCATACTTTGGTGAGGGAATCCTTTTGATTGACCGATTGATGAACTCCTGTAGGTCCGGACGCATCTGTAACCGCTTCGAAATTAGGTGGAGCACCGGATCTTCAGCGTGCTCTCTCTCTTCTGTCAGCTAGTTCTTGTGGATTACCTGATCCTGTACAGCAAGCATCTTGTCTCGTCCAATTCACTGGTGCTAGCCAAAACAGCCGGGGCCCTTCACCACATGGAGGTAGCCCTCCGTCGGTGTCCTGTGCCGAAGGACAGCCCATGGCGCCATCGCCTCAGTTTGTCCGTTTCACCATGGACGGCGCCAGCAGTGGCTATGAATCCACTTTCTTCGGCGTAAACCGGATGAATTGATGCGCGAGACACACAAGCTTCTGTACGATTTTGGATCTACAGCCAGGAAGAGCTTATGCAAGAACTGCTCCTGTCAAGAAAATCTCACTGTTCATGTTACCTACATACTCATTGGTCACCTTGTTATTTTTCCATTGTACAACCCTGCTGCCATTTGTTGGCTCTTTTGAAACCATTGTTGATGAATCTGGACATGATTTGTTTCATGAAGTGATGACTTGTATATTTCTTCTCCCTGACAAGCCATTGCACTAGTAATCTCCATTACTGATTCGCGGCGATCTTTTTTACCATTTGCTACACCAGAAGAGGGGTATCATAGACGATATGATTTCATATTTGTTATGCAGATAACACTAATTTGTTTCATTGCGCAGGCAGAAGGGAACAGTCTAATTTGACTTGTCCACAATTTAAATTACAATTTTGTTCTGTAGAACGTGCACACACATATATCAAAGAACAGACTATAATCATATAATTCCAGGTAAAGAAAGCGATCCTGTCTCCTCAAAGCAAACCATCCAAACAGCTCGCGTTAGGACACACAAGATGTAGAACCGGGTCACCATCACGGCTGTCTTCAATATAGAGGCAGAACAGCCACTAAAATATACAGCTCAACAAGTTGTGATTTTCAAAATGAAATCACCAGCTGGATTGTTCATATGTTGAAGTGTCACCATGATTAGCATAACCTTTGGATCAAGTGACAGTGATTGATCCAATTGACAGGTTACCAACCAAGCAAGAATTGGTGCAAAAAAAAAGCAAAAATATTATGAACCGCAATATAGTGTCCAGGCAACCGACACCACAGAAATCAACATAATGATGAACAAGAGCACGCAAATGCGAAGCACAAACTTGCACAAGTACAAGAGCAAGCGGATATTATTAACACGGAAAAGCTCCATTAGGTCCTTGTTAGCATACAAGGCAACATCTATACGACATTACTTTTACTTGAGGTGTGCAACTTACACAAGACAGAATGCGCACTGGTAAAGGCACACAGACCCCACGCACCGGCAACGATGAACACAATGGCATTGCCTCTTTTCTTCATCCTTACCTGTTTTCTTCCCTAATGCCCGCTGCGATAGTCTAACCTGCTTTAGTTTCAGTCGGTGGTCATGGGTTCAGCGACGCAGCAGCGGAAGCGTGCTTTACGGACATGGCTCACGACCTCCATCTCGGCGTTCTCAAGCATGCAGACGATCTCGGTGAATGGTGGGCGAACTTCAGGGTTTGCATCCCAACAGCGCGTCATGATGTGGGTTAGGGAAGGCAGGCAGTCATGTGGGATTGCTGGACGAGCACCCTTATTTACAACAGCAAAAGCCGCCTGAACAGCTGTCATGTTTGTGAAAGGAAGCATGCCAGTTATAAGCTCCCACAAAACGATCCCGAAGCTATAGACATCAACTTTATGATCATAAGGCCTGTGCTGGATCATTTCCCTGCACACACAAAAAGACCAACCACTACATCATCAATTATATACAAAGCATAACGCTGAAATTTTGGCGAGAGAGGAACAAATAGAAGCAGCTTGTTACTATGAGACAATCGAAGTGAAACGCTTCTCTACCATTTCTCCATGTATGCAAAGAGAATTTAATATATGCAAACAGAAAAGGGAACATTATCTGTTAGTTATGTTACTGGTATAATAGCCCGCCAGTACCCTACTACTCTACTGTTGAGAAAATAGTTGCCAACTCTGCAATATTTCAATTTGGATTACGATGGACCATGCTTTGTATGGACAAAAAGTTGGAACTGTGGTATAATAGACTTGCTTCGTTAATAATTATAAGGTTAGTCCAACCTTCAATCGTTTCAGGGGTGCAGCAGAAGGCTGTTAATCAGATGCAAAATTAAGATGGCACTAGGTGGATGATACTTCTGTCTAACACAAGGCAACAACATGTACAGTTTGAGTTATATGCGAACCTGGTGCATACAATCTCTATGTACAGTTTGTAAATAACACTCTACAGTAATAGATTACTGACAAGCAGTTGAATTTTCTACGGTGAAGGTTTGGCAACTGTATGAGCGGATACAGGATTTGGCATGTGCAAATAAATTAAATGACAAACACCATAGATTTCAAATGTTGAAGATAGCTATCTACATACAAAACCAAACATCAATTGAACTTACGGTGCCATCCAGCGGTAGGTTCCTGTCTCTGGTGTCATCCCCTCTGTTTTCACTTCAATTCGAGCAACACCAAAGTCAGCAATCTTAATGGATCTGTCTGCTGCAATTAGAAGATTATCCGACTTCAGGTCCCTGTGGATAAATCCCAAAGCATGCACATACGCCATTCCCCTCGCTACATCCAATGCTTGTTTGACAGCCAGCCTCAAAGGTACCGACTTGTTCTGCCTTTTTGCCAGGAACTGCCTGACTGAGCCACCTTTTGCATACTCAGTAATAATGCACCACACAATTGACTTCCTGCAAGCCCCTATAAATCTTACTATATTTGGGTGCCTTAGGGTAGATAACATCATAACTTCTTGCACAAACTGCTGTTCCAACGATTGTGCTCTCTCCATATCATTCTCAGGCTTCTCCAGCAGCTTAATGGCAACATCTTCTCCAATATATGTTCCCCGGTACAGCTTCCCAAAGGCTCCCTGTGCAAAGGGAACCCCCATATCCAACCTCCCCAGATCAATGGCCCACTGCTGGTACTTGCTAAGTATCTCTGTTGGATGATTCGGGTCCATCAGAACCCTGGCCAATGCATCTTCATTTAGGGTGTGCGCAGCCACACGGTTGGGACGAAAGACACTGTTGCCAACCGAATAGCTTGCGGTTGGGGCATCACGGAGGCCCGGGTGCTTTAGTATGACGGTACGGGACTCGTTCGAGCCCACGCTGCTGTTGTCCACTGACATGGTAACGGAGCCACCGGCGAGGTTGTAGTTGTCAGTGCTGTCGACAGACATGTGGGAGCCCTCCCCAATTTTCTGATAGTAGGGCATGCTGAAGAAGCCATTGAACTCGTTCTCTTGCATCCCCTTGCCGCCACCGCCAACCATGCCATGAAACCTTGCCCCTTCAGCCATGTCAGAAGAACCAAATGCTACAATTCGAGCTGCTGCAGATTAACTGTACATCCTCAACTAAGAAATGCCCTCTTCCGTACACCCACCAGACCTACAGTTATAGCAAGCTGAACATTAGAAATGAGCTATCAAGCATACACAACACGTAATTTTAGTTTGAAAATACCAAAATTGCTTATCTTACAACCAAGAACATTTTCTGTAAATGACAGACATAATTTTTTTGTGCTCATTTTCTGTAAATACCAAAATTACATCTATACTACACGTCTACACACGAACTTTAAGCCCCTCAACCTAGAAAACAAGAAAAAAAAAAATCTCCAGACCCTTCCCAGCTCAATCGTCCATCCCTCCAAAATCCGTCAACCAGGCGCAACAACCCAGCAGACGGTGACGCGCAGACGACCCATCCGCCTCCAAATCGCGCGAAAAAACAGCAATCGATCACCCGAAAAACCAACAACCGCGCGATTGGGGACCGAATTAGGCGTGAGGAGAGGCGGAACTTCTTACCCCGGCAGGAAGCAGGCCGATCGGGCAGGCGGCGAGGGGCGGGATCGCGGGGCTGGAGGGGAGGAGAAGGATTCCGAATTGGCGTGTGGGGCTTGCTGCTCGGCGCTGGCTTTGCTTTTCTCCGGAGACCGGAGCAGAGACGACGACTCCAGAGTGGGAAAGTGGGGGGAGGGGTGGAGAGAGAGGGGGCGGAGGAAGGAAGTCGTTAGTGTGGCTGCCGTTTATGGTTTACACCCCGAGCTTCCGGGTTTTCTTGGTTCAGTCCTTCCCTCACCCCCTTTGCTGCAAAATAGAAAAAAAAAGAATAGAACGTAGGCCGTTGGATCTGGGATGGATAACCTGGATTTGTCATGTGGGAGCCACCGGAAGGGCCTGCTTTCAATATAGGTTAGCCAGGCGGCTTTCGACAAAACGATCAAAACTGTTCGACTGCTCTCCCGCCCGAATCTGGTTCATCCGTCCGAGATCCGATGGTCCATGTTGATTTTTTTCTGCTTTTGCACCCTAAGAGATGCTTGTATTGTAGTATCCTCCTTTGTTCTTCAACTCAATGGCGCGAAAAGTTAAATTTGCACCAATATACGACATGACGAAACTTAGAGCAAGAATGGCGATGTATTGGTGGGAGGTTCCTCTTCTTTCTTCTTCTGGAATACACGAGCGTTTCACTCATCGTTTTGTAGTTGCATGGATGGTATGTTCACCCTTTCTTAGAATACACCGGCTGTGGTGTTTGAAGTTGCATTGATGGTATGTTCATCTTTTTCCCCTTGGAGAATGCAGGAGCTTCGTGTGTCCTATCGTTAAGAAATGTAGAATTGATTATAAGAAAGCGTGATTGGGGGTGACCATCCGCAGTCCGCGCCACATTGCCATCGAAGACCGACACGGACTACTCGCACTTGGCTGTTAGACTCCCTACCCTACATGTTTATTGCCACACCACAAGCCTTAGTGTCCACTCATGACAAATGTGCTTGATAACCGTGAAAGTCGATGAAGTGACGTTGTTGAAGGTGTGTTGACTCCATTCCCGCCAAATGAAGTTCATGGTGAGGATGGTGAGAGAATTTAGCTCTTTATGCTTCATACCACCAGTGGAGGCGCTAACGACTATCCATCTATTGACCAAGTTCATCAAAGGAGTGGGCTATTTCTTCCAATCCATGCGGTTGAAGAACCTAAGAATAGACCGTCGGTGAGAAAGAACACTCGACCATGAGTTGGTTAGTATATTTCGGCTTATGAAGGCAAATCTAGCAGGTCGATTGGTGTAGCATACACCCCATGCTTGGAGACCATTTAAAGTCCAACCCTGATTTTTGAGGAACAACCAATCAAATAAATTCAATCTAGGAGGTACCCGAGAAGACTATAGTTCTCTGCACCTAACATCCACATCGATCTCAGAGAGAAGGCATAATCTATCGACTCCATTATGTATTGCGTAGGTCCGTTTGAATCCGTCTGAGGAGCGAGGGATGGACTACCGTTGAGCGCCCACAACCATCAATGGCATGGATAACTTGTGAGTAGGAATTTGCTAAACAACACATTTTACTTGTAGTGGCATTGTGTGGTTCGTTTCATCATTATTTTTGTCGGAATATGTAAGAGCTCGATGCGCCATTTTGTACTTACATTGAGACCCGTTCATTGTGTCTTCCCTAGAATAAGCAAGATCTTTGTTGGCATTGGTAGATGCAGATATGATCCATTCACCCTTTCATCGGATACACAAGGGCTTTGTGCAACGTTCATTAGGAAATGCATAATTAGTTACAAAAAACAATGATTAGGGGGTGACTACTCTAGTTTATGCCACATTGCCACCAGAGAACCACTTGGACTACTCACGCTCGTCTAGTAGAGAACCTACCCTATGTTTTTGTTGCCACACCACAAGCCATAGTCTCCACTTATTACAAAGACGACTGGTAACCATGAAGGTTGACGAATATATGTTCTTGAATGTGCATTGATTCCATTCATGCCAAATGCAATTCATTGTGAAAATGGTGAGAGGATTTAGCTCTTTGCACTTCACGCCACCAGTCAAGGTGATGATGTGTGTCCACCAGTCTCAACATGTTCCCCAATCCAAGTGGTTGAAGACCTGAAACCATATTGTTCTTGAGCACTGGACAATGAGGCGGTGAATGCATTTGGGCTCCTGAAGGCAAAGCGAGTAGGCCCGTGGTGCGACATTCCCCAATGATTGAAGACGATATGAAGTCCAACACCGAAATGTGAGGACTAGCCAACCGAAGAACATCAGTCTAGGAACTGCCCAAGAAGACCATAGTTGCTCCGCACCTGACAACCGCATTGATCTTGCAAAGAGCGAAAGATATTTGAGCGACGGAATCAGACCATGCTAGGAATGGCACGCAGCATGCTCAAGGCCAACCCGATGTCGAGCACGTATTGGGGGAAGGTCATGCTCATGATCGTCATTATCCTCAACCGCCACAAGGAGTGTCGAATGCTAGATGCCTTACGAGTCGTGGTACATGAAGAAGCTAGACGTGCGCTCCCTCCGATTCTTCGGGTGTGTTGGGCATGTCAAGATGACACACCACACCTGAATAAGCTCAGTGACCGAAGCAACCCAATGGTGTTCTTTGGCTATGAGACAGGCTCCAAGGCATATAAGATGTATGACCTCGTCCCAAAGCGCGTGCACATCTCCCGTTATGTTGTCTTTGATGAGGAGGCACTTTGGAGCTGGGAGGTGCCGGGAGAGGTGCCAGTGAGCAGCTCCTTCACTGTGGAGTACATTGTGCGACCAACATTAGTGCTCAGGAAGCAACCCCGAGCACAACAGCGGCCCCGGGTAAAGCAACTCCGAGCACTGCGACCCCAAGCCCAGTGGTTCGGAGCACAGTGGGCACAATAGCCCCATGCTTAGCGACCGCGGACACACCAAGTGAGGTCGAGCCAGTTCACTTCACAACTCCACTGATCGCGAGGTCAGACTTGAGCGATGCCGTCCACAGCACCGGTGCCTAACACCAGTACCGAAGCATCGATGACCTTCTCACCGAGCTGCCATAGTTGGCGGAGAGCCTTGATGACAATGAGGTGTTGCATTTGATGATGGCTACCAAGGAGCCAACCACATTCATTGAGGGAGAGCGTGAGGACTATTGGCACCACGTGATGTTGGATGAGCTGTCATCAATCAACGACAAAGCCACTTAGACACTCACCACATTGCTTCCAGGGCATGAGCTATTGGGCTCAAGTGGGTGTTCATGGTGAAGAAGAACGAGGACGACACCATCATCAAGCACAAAGCCCAACTTGTAGAAAAAGGGTATGTACAACACGCGAGGGTGGACTTTGAGGAAGTCTTTGCACCCGTGGAAAGGCTCGAGGCCGTGCAACTGATCCTTGCCTTGGCGGCACATCGGGTCTGGAAGGTCCATCACAAGTAAGTCTAGTTGGTTTTCCTCAACAACAACCTCAAGGAGAAGGTCAACGTGCCCCAGTCGTATAGCTTCATAGCTGATGGACGCAAGCACTGAGTATACAGGCTACACAAGGCACTATATGGACTCCGGCAAGCACCAAGGGCGTGGAATGCCAAGAAGGACACAAGCTTGACATCACTTGGCTTCACCCATAGAGCCTCCGAGAATGGTGTGTATGCACATGGAATTGGGGACATGATGCTCATCATTGGCATCTATGTCGACGACCTCTTCATCACCGGAGCCGAGCCGCACGAGGTGCGCTACTTCAAGGAAGATATGAAAAATGCTCTTTAACAAGAGCGATCTTGGGATGCTCTTGTACTACTCAGACTGGAGGTGAACCAGGAGCATGGTCGTACCACGATCACTCAAGTGACCTAAACATCCAAGCTGCTCAAGGAAGCGGGCATGGCGGACTGCCACATCATGCACTCCCAATTAGGCATAGTGCAAGCTCATCAAGGAGAAGCCGGTGGACGCTACCTTCTATTGGAGCGTCATTGGAAACCTAATGTATCTCATGCACACTCGGCCGAAGATCTCATTCATCGTCAGGTTCCTGAGCAGGCTCCAGCCAAACGATGATTCTTGAGTTGTCAAACCCATGGTCCACTACATCATCGACACACTCACGCACGAATGTGTGTAACACCATGGCAATGGCAAGACCTTGGTCGGCTACAGTGACTCTGACCACACCGTCGACGTGGACTCTAGGAAAAGCACCTCGAGCATGTTTTTCCCTTGGAAGCAGTCCAATCAGCCGGCAATCACTGAAGCAAAATATTGTCACCACCTCTTCGTGCAAGGTGGAGTACATCACAATGGCAACAATAGTGTGTCAGGGGATCTGGATGGCTCGGCTTCTTAGCAAGATGCCGAATAAAGATGTCGCCCCTGTGATCCCCTACGTCGACAACAAGTCCGCGATCTAATTCTGCAAGAATCCGATTCTTCACAATCGCAACAAGCACATCGATCTCCGCTACCACTTCATACATGATTGCATCGAGAAGGGCACGATGACCGTGGAGTTCATTGGGACATGCGAGCAGAACACAGACATCTTGACCAAGCCCCTTGGTCGTGTTCGCTTCCAGGAGGTGCATAGCAGGGTGGGGTTCAACAATGTCAAACCTCTTCGACGGGGTTGAGGGGAGATTGCTGGGATTAAACTCTGTCTAGATAAATTCACAGCTAGTGTGAACAAGCTATAGCACAAGTCAAAAAGGGATTCAAGGGATAGCCTGCAACCGACAAGGATAAGATAATTGTTCATGGCAGGATATGACATGATAGGATAAAATAACCTGCTCATAGCAGGATAGGATAGGATAAGATAACCTGCTCATGGCAGGATATGATATGATAAGATAACATGCATTTAATGAGCATGTCAGGTCAATTAGTACATAGGTAAGCAATGAGGTCATCCTCATGTATTCGGTTTGTTTTGTCCTATAAAAGGGACTTGTAGCCTAAGTAGTAAACAACCAATGCAAAGCAAAAGCATTCAACCTTCATAAGGCCTAGTACTACTTTGTACGTGTGTGCGCGCGCGCGTGTGTGTGTGCCTGCGTATGTGTGTGTGTGTCGATACACTCTTATCACAGAACTCCTAGCATCCATAGCTCAACCCTTGGCACTCATAGTAGTTTGGGGCTAAAAGTGAAATCATGACCTTAATCATATTTTTATGTTGATGACAATATACATATAGGGGACTAATCATGTTTGTCAAGTATATCTCAGGTTTAGTCCCCAAGGAATGATGTGTGGATCATGACTACCAAGTGTGTATTGTTCAAGAACAAAGATATAAGACAAATAGCTTAGGCCTTTTCTATTGGCTCATGAGTATAGGGATCTCGCAATATTAAGAGGGGATCATCGATACTCATGATTGACTTGCTCCAAAACCCATAGATATCTCATTCTTCACAAATAATACTGCCCTAAACTCTCCATCATACTGTCCCCTAGGGTTTGTTTTGCTTTGTCTTTGGTTCAATGGACGACTTGTAGTTACCGGACGTCTGGCGTCCGGTAACCCTCCGGAAATCCGGTATCTCACCACAGAACCAAATCGACGGATTTCCGGTCTAGGTCGGACATCCGGTCTATCCCTGCAGAGTCAAAATGTCAGATGTACGGTCCCAAGCGGATGTTCAGTCCCCCCTTCCAACGGACGACCGGCTCCGTCTGGAAATCTGGTTTGTCTCCCAACATAACCTTATTATCGGATTTCCGGTACTCATTAGTCGTCTGGTGCCTCTCGAGACACCGGATGACAGGCAAGTACCAGACGTCCAGCAATACCCCATTTGTGGAATCTTTGCACTCCACCCTTGTGTGTGCATGTTCTAGCAGTCGTAACCGGTAGCTCTGTCAGATGTCTGATGCTTTTTTGCCTCTAGACGTCCAGTAAGATCTCAAGTTAAGTGACTCAACTGCCATTTTAGCACTTCCACTATAAATAGCTTCCTTCCATTCGGGGAGAAGGTTGAAAATTCACTTTGAGATAAACCTAGTACACACTCTACACTCTCTCACATCCTCATACACCAAATCTTTGATCTTGGAGGGATTTGTGAGAGATCTTTAGAGCTTCTCCAACCAAGTGATAGATCCACTTCTTCCCCTTCTCTCGACCAAAGGAATTTGTGATTTGAGCAAGTCTTGAGTGAGGGAGTCCTAGACTAGGGGGTGTCCGGATAGTCAAACTATCATCTTTGGCCGGACTCCAAGACTATGAAGATACAAGATTGAAGACTCCGTCCCGTGTCTGGATGGGACTTTCCTTGGCGTGGAAGGCAAGCTTGGCGATACGAATATGAAGATCTCCTACCATTGTAACCGACTCTGTGTAACCCTAGCCCTCTCCGGTGTCTATATAAACTGGAGGGTTTTAGTCCGTAGGACGAACAACAATCATACCATAGGCTAGCTTCTAGGGTTTAGCCTCCTTGATTTCGTGGTAGATCTACTCTTGTACTACCCATATCATCAATATTAATCAAGCAGGAGTAGGGTTTTACCTCCACCGAGAGGGCCCGAACCTGGGTAAAAACATCGTGTCCCTTGTCTCCTGTTACCATCCGCCTAGACGCACAGTTTGGGACCCCCTACCCGAGATCCGCCGGTTTTGACACCGACATTGGTGCTTTCATTGAGAGTTCCTCTGTGTCGTCACCTATAGGCCCGATGGCTCCTTGGATCATCAACGACAACACGGTCCAGGGTGAGACTTTCCTCCCCGGACAGATCTTCGTATTCGGTGGCTTTGCACTGCGGGCCAATTCACTTGGCCATCTGGAGCAGATCGAAAGCTACGCCCCTGGCCATCAGGTCAGATTTGGAAGTTTGAACTATACGGCTAACATCCGTGGAGACTTGATCTTCGACGGATTCGAGCCACAGCCGAGCGCGCCGCACTGTCACGATGGGCATGATTTAGCTCTGCTGCCGGACAGTTCCCTGGAGTCCGCACAAGAGTCCGCTCCGACCCTTAGCTCGGAGCTGACTGCACCGATCGAGGATGGGTGGCTGGACACCGCCTCAGGGGCTGCTACCTCTACGGCGATAGAGCCGAATACTGACCCTGTCCTTTGTGAAGCTCGTGACTCCAAGGTGCTGGAATCCTTTCCGGACCCCGAACCTTCCGCGCCCCTGCCAATCGAATCCGATTGGGCGCCGATCATGGAGTTCACCGCTGCGGACATCTTTCAGCACTCGCCTTTTGGCGACATCCTGAATTCGCTAAAGTGTCTCTCTTTATCAGGAGAGCCCTGGCCGGACTATGGTCAGGTAGGTTGGGATGCGGACGACGAAGAAATTCAACGCCCACCCACCACCCACTTTGTAGCCACTGTCGATGACTTAACCAATATGCTAGACTTCAACTCCGAAGACATCGACGGTATGGACGATGATGTCGGAGACGACCAAGAACCAGCGCCTACAGGGCACTGGAAGGCCATCTCAACTCATGATGTATACATGGTGGATACACCTAAAGGAAGCGATAACGAGGAACAACGGGACACTGTGAAGGATAATTCCCTCGAAAAACAGTCAAAACGGCGACGTAAGCGCCGCTCGAAGTCCCGCCTCGACAACGATAGCACCCATACAGACCCAGCCATAGAGCAGGGAGAACCGGTGGACGATGAACATGCCCTCGAGCAACCATCCGAACAGGATAACTTGGATAAACAATCCGTCCCCAGCGAAAACAACAGTCCGGACAATCTCACGCCTGACACATCGTTGGAGCAGAAGAACCTCCACAAAAGGCTCGTCGCCACTGCACGAAGTCTGAAGAAGCAGAAGCGGAAGCTCAAAACAGCGGAAGACATACTCAGAATGAGATGGAGCAAAGTACTCAAGACCGCAGACAAATACGGCGATAGTCACCAAACAAAGAGCTACCCGAAGCGCAAACTACTGCCCGAATTCGATGAAGAGGCCGTAGAGCCCCCACAATCAAAGAACAAAGAGGCCGCCCGGTCGGATAGACGACCACATGACAAACAAAGAGCGGCAAGCGGCGCCGCACACAAGCTGGCACGCGATCCGCATAAGGATCCTCACCAAAAGGATGGCCCGGTCAGGACCATCTATGGGCCAAGAAAGCAAGCTCTAGAAAGCAATACAACACGTCGAGTATTTGAACATCACGGTACACCCAAATACATGGGCGTCGCACACCCCCTATGTTTCACCGATGAGGTGCTGGATCATGAATTTCCAGCGGGATTCAAACCCGTAAACATAGAGGCATATGATGGAACAACAGACCCTGGAGTCTGGATTGAGGATTACATCCTGCACATACATATGGCTAGAGGAGATGACCTCCACGCCATAAAATACTTACCCCTCAAGCTCAAAGGGCCAGCCCGGCATTGGCTCAAAAGCCTCCCAGAAAATACCATTGGAAGTTGGGAAGAGCTCGAGGATGCGTTTCGGGCAAATTTTCAGGGGACTTATGTCTGCCCCCCTGATGCAGACGATTTAAGTCACATAACTCAACAGCCCGGAGAGTCAGCCCGCAAATTCTGGAACAGGTTCCTCACCAAAAAGAACCAAATAGTCGACTGTCCGGACGCCGAAGCCTTAGCAGCCTTCAAACATAACGTCCGAGACGAATGGCTCGCCAGACACCTCGGCCAGGAAAAGCCAAGAACAATGGCCGCACTAACAAGCCTCATGACCCGCTTTTGCGCAGGAGAGGATAGCTTGCTGGCAAGATGCAGCACCAGCGACCCAAGTACATCCGAGGTCAGGGATGGAAGTGGGAAACCACGACACAACAAGGACCAGCGCCGGACTAAGGGGAATGGTCCAAAGAGCACGGCAGTCAACGCCGGATTCAAAAGCTCTCGGTGGAACAACAAAAAACTGCCTCTCAAGGACAACAGCGACGAGCTATCCAACCTAAACAAAATCTTGGACAAGATATGCCAAATCCACAGTACCTCCGGGAAGCCTGCAAACAACACCCACAGAGATTGTTGGGTCTTCAAACAGTCCGGCCGACTTAATGCCGAACACAAGGGGCTCAACACACCAAGTGAGGACGATGACGAACCCCACAAGCAGAGCATCGGAAAACAAAGGAATTTCCCACAAGGGGTCAAAACAGTAAACTCACTTCAAGTGACAACAGGAAAAAATAGAGCGGCGCCCATTAAAGTACGCGCCACACGGTCCACCCCAGCGGAGTCCCGACACTGGATGTCAAAACCAATCACTTTCGACCATCAGGATTACTCCGGAAGTATCCGGAATGCAGGATGGACTACTTTGATATTAGATCCTATAATCGACGGACTACAATTTACACAAGTCCTAATGGACGGCGGCAGTGATCTAAACCTGCTATATCAAGATACAATCCGCAGAATGGGGATAGACCCAACCAAAATGCGCCATAGCAACACTTCCTTTAAAGGAGTGATGCCAGGCCCATATGCCCATTGTACAGGCTCTCTACCACTAGAAGTCGTGTTCGGCTCATCCGACAACTTCCGTCGCGAAAAGTTAATCTTCCACATCGCCCCATTCAAAAGTAGCTATCAAGCACTATTGGGACGCGAAGCTTTCGCCCGCTTTAACGAAATACCACATTATGCATCTCTTACACTTAAAATGCCCGGTCCACGCGACATCATCTTATTAAAGGGAAACTTCGAGTGTTCCTTGAATAGAGAAGAAAGTGAGACTGCCTTGACAGCCACACACTAATCCGGCTTTGCTGATCAAAGCACCTAAACAGGTCATTCAGATCCCGGACACGGTTAGGCGAGGCCGGCATAAATAAACAAGGAGCTTACTAGCCGCGTACCCCCTTACAAGGGGCTGCACGCATGTACAATAAGAGACAATAAAGCTCAATTTTATTCATTTTTTGAATTATACTCTGTTTATACATTTTTCGCACGATCCTTTTTTCCAACTAAGTTCTTCTCTTTTATAGATGAACACCGTGCTACACCCGTCCAGGATACGGCACAACGGAGACACAGGCGCAGACGTGCAGTACGGACCCGTTGTAAGGATTCTTTTCAGATTAAGACCCTGCGTAAACCTTTCTTACTGTCTCTTGTTGATACACATCCCCCGGTTTCTTACTATAACCGAGGAGGAGGCTGGCGTTTTGGCATCGGCCGCGTCAGAAATTTTTGCGCGTACCTGGACATTAGGGGCTTAGGGCATTGTTCTGCCCATTTTCATAAAGACCGAATACCTTAGGGAGTGTTCGGCGTCTCGAGTTAGGCCTTATATGCATCATCTCCGAATCATGTCTTTGGTCAAATGTTGGGTTTGCCCGGCTCCTGTGTTTTGCTGCCTTACGTTCCGCTCTATCGGCTAACGCGGCACCAGGAGAACTACTGCGATTGTGCCCCGGTTCGTCCAGGTGAGCACCTCAGTAGAGAAAGCCGAAAACTGACTGTCATGATATAGCGAGAGACTGGTCAACCACTCGATCGACCACCGGAATGTTTAGAATTCCTCCGCTTTAACGAAGGACCG
Source organism: Triticum aestivum (assembly GCF_018294505.1). Taxonomy (NCBI): domain Eukaryota; kingdom Viridiplantae; phylum Streptophyta; class Magnoliopsida; order Poales; family Poaceae; genus Triticum; species Triticum aestivum. The sequence goes on along the minus strand of NC_057810.1, from coordinate 211,059,171 downwards.
TTTCCCGGTCAGGCACATACGCGCCCCGAATTCGGAGAGCGCGGTGCCCCTAGGGGCTATATAGTAGCCCCACCATCGAACTCCTATGGCTAAGTGAAAGTGATAAAGCATTATAGTCCGGTTGCCTAGTTTGCTACGCTATCACCTCCTTCACAGGACCAAGACGTTGGATTAAGTGTGAAAATGCGCTTTTTTTGCAAACACCCCCGCACTATGTGCGTGGGGGCTGAAGCCGAAGACTGCCATCTTTCAGGTTATATACACATATACATTAACGGCCGCACAGGAGGTATTTCAATACTTGAACGCACAAGTATAAAAAGCCTTATATTATATTTGAAACATGGTTTCACAAATCATACATGTCATTTGAACATAACATTTTCGAGCACTGCGTCTCTATTAAACGAGCGCCCTGCAGGACTTCCTCAAAATAGTGCTCGGCAGGTACTCGGCTTCTGTCCAAATCTCGGGACGCAACGTCGATGGCCTTCATCTCTGCCCAGTATGTTTTGACACGGGCAAGAGCCATCCGTGCACCCTCTATGCATGCCGACCGTTTCATTGCATCGATATGCGGCACCGCATCAAGGAACTGCTGCACCAAGCCAAAATAACTCTTCGGCTCGGGCCTTTTCGGCCACAAATGAGTCACGACATCCTTCATGGCAAGTCCGGACAACCTATTCAGCTCAGCCCATTCGCCAACCGATCAGTTAATGGAAGTGGACGCTCTGGACTATGGAACTGCGACCAAAAAAGCTCTTCCATTCCGTGATCCTTTTGGCCTCGGAAGTGTGCGACCGCGTCTGCGGCACTTGCCGCCAAATCCAGATGAGCATCCTCCGCACCCCACAGCTGGCCCAACTGAGCATACTTCGGATCCGTGAACTTCCTCCGCAGCAGAAAGGGCTTTCCAGCCGCGATATCCCCGGCTTGACGTAGCTCCTCCTTTATAGCTCTCATCGTGGAGCGGGCATCCTTGGCTTCGGCGGTGGCCTTCTTCAGGTCCTCTTGCTCCGCTCGGTGTTCTTTTTCAAGAAACTCGCAGCGGTCGGTAGCATTCTTCAGCTTCACGGCCATCTCGGCCATTTCCTCCCTGCTCCGGCAGTGAGCAGCCTGTTCGGCTCTTAGCTCTTCGGCCGCCTTCAAGGCAGCCGCATTACTTTTTCTGGCTTGCTCCTTGGCTCGGGCGAGCTCCACCCGAAGGTCCTCCATAGCAGCAGCACCATCTGCATTAAGCATACATGTTGTAAGGCACGGGCGTCAAGCTCCCTTACCAGGTGTCCGCGGAGAAGCCACATACCTTGTGACTCGTCAAGTCGCTTATTGACTAGCGTGATGTCCGCATCCGCAACGTCAAGTTGCCACTTAAGTTTGGCAAATCCATCAGTCTGGCTGGCCACCGAACGCTCCGCCACCTATATAGGAAGGGCGACATCTTACAACTGAGATTATGATCCTCGGCACGCTGTCACCTTTGACAACGTACCGAGTCTCAGGGGCTATTATCTATACAGGGCGCATTCTATATGCAAAACTGTCAGAAGGTATATCATTTTTGCGTACCTCAAACCCCGTCAGTAAACTTCTGACGGCTTCATGCAATCCGCTCTCAGCGGATGAAATCCTTTCAATCACCGTACCCATTAACGTACGGTGATCTTCTGAGATAGACGCTTGCCCGAGCAGATCCTTCAGCTCCGCCGACCGTACACCAGTTGGTGCTGAACCTTCTGGCCCCGCCGGACTCGGGGAAACCCTCCGCGACGACACCTCAGGGTCGTCCGCCCCGCCTGACGGTGCGGCAGATGGAGGCGTTTCGCTCTCCATCATCTCCATACGAAGATCCCCCGAAGATGAGCTCTATTGAGAAGGGCTGAGATCCGAACTACAAAGTAAAACTTCGTTTATCTTCAGAAATAAAAACAGGGATGTCCCTTATTACAAAACTCCCCTTTCTACTTACGGCTCGCTAGAGGGCTGATTTCCTTGGGGAAATAGTGCGGCCGGGGCTTCTCTCGGCGCCGGACCCTCTGGTGACGATTTCTTCCCCCGCTTTGAGGCCTTGGCCTCCGGATCTTTAGAAGCGGTCCTCTTCCCCCCTGGAGGGAGGGATTCTTGATCCCCTCTTTCTTGAGAGCCTCCTTAGCGGAGGCAGTAGCTTTCCTGTTTCCCCCTTCGCCCTCTTCCAAAGGCGCGGCCTCCAGCATCTTGGTTAACACAGGATCCGGCGTGGTCTCAGGAAGGGGGGCCGGACACCTTATTAGTTTTGCTTTTGCTATCCACTCCTGTTCAAGGGACAACTCTTTAAAGGGCAAGTTTATGATAAATGTACGGACAGTGTGTCCAGGCACATGACTACTTACTTGAGTATCCGGGCGATTGCAGCTCAGACCTGCGTCCTTGGTCAAGTTCGGACACATCTCTTGTGATCCGAAGAACAGTTTATACATCTCCAAGGGCGTCACACCCATGAAGTGTTGGAGAGCTCGCGGTCCCTCCGGATTGAATTCCCACAGGCGGAGGGGGCGATATTTGCAGGGCAGAAGGCGCCGAATTAGCATGACCTGCGCCACTACAACCAGATTGATCTCCCTCTCTTGGAGGTCTCGAATACGGCCCTGCAACAGTGGTACGTCCTTGGACGCGCCCCAGTCAAGCCCTTTGTTGACCCATGACGCCAGCCGTTGTGGAGGGCCCGAGCGAAAGGCAGGTGGCGCCACCCATCTGGTGCCCCTGGGAGCGGTGATGTAGAACCACTCTTGTTGCCACAAACCAAGCTCCTCTTGAAAAGAGCCCTCGGGCCAGGGAGCGTCAGCACTCTTGCTTATAACAGCCCCTCCGCACTCTGCCTGCTGCCCCTCGATCATCTTCGGCTCCACATTGAAGGTCTTGAGCCACAATCCGAAGTGAGGGGTAGTGCGGAGGAAGGCTTCACATACAACAATGAACGATGAGATGTGGAGGATGGACTCCGGATCCAAGTCGTGGAATTCCAGCCCATAATAAAACATGAGCCCCCTCATGAAGGGGTCCGTCGGGAAGCCTAAACCCCGACGGAAGTGAGACACGAACACCACGCTCTCACCAGGCTCGGGAGTAGGAATAACTTGCCCTTGGGCAGGCAGCCTATGCGAAATTTCGCCGGTTAGATACCTGGCGTCTCTCAGCTTTAGCACGTCTTCTTCCGTGACGGAGGAAGGCATCCACCGGCCTCGCAGGTCGGAGCCAGACATTGTCGATGGTCCGAAGCGCCTGAATTTGGAGCCTTGGGTGTTGGAACTCGAGGCGAGGGGCGGATTCGATTGAGATTGAAAGAAAGGAGCAGGCCTTGGTCTCGTTATAAAGAGGTTGGATACCAAGAGCCCTCCCCGTGACCGTTTGGGACTCGCCTTCGGTAGAGGGGGCGTGCCAATGGGCGCGGTTGGGTTACCCACGCCCGTATTGATGACAATCCCAGAATAAGGGGACACGATCTCTGCTTTGACAAGACATGCCAAGGAAACCGCTTCGCTAAACGCGCTGAGGTGGCACAATAAAAAAATTCGAATAAAGGCTTGGCCGTGGTGTGACATCATGCCACGAAATACATCAGCAGATTGAACTTGTGTAAATATTATTCTCTCTACAGTAGTATGTGGAACTTATTTTGCAGAGCCAGACACTATCCTGGTGTTCAAAATCTTCTATGAATTATTCGGAGGAGGAACCCGCCTTGCAATGCCGAAGACAATATGCGCGCCGGACTCGTCGTCATTGAAGCCTGGTTCAGGGGCTACTGAGGGAGTCCTGGACTAGGGGGTGTCCGGATAGCCGAACTATCATCTTTGGCCGGACTCCAAGACTATGAAGATACAAGATTGAAGACTCCGTCCTGTGTCCGGATGGGACTTTCCTTGGCGTGGAAGGCAAGCTTGGCGATATGGATATGAAGATCTCCTACCATTGTAACCGACTCTGTGTAACCCTAGCCCTCTCCGGTGTCTATATAAACCGGAGGGTTTTAGTCCGTTGGACGAACAACAATCATACCATAGGCTAGCTTCTAGGGTTTAGCCTCCTTGATCTCATGGTATATCTACTCTTGTACTACCCATATCATCAATATTAATTAAGCAGGAGTAGGGTTTTACCTCCACCGAGAGGGCCCGAACATGGGTAAAAACATCGTGTCCCTTGTCTCCTGTTACCATCCGCCTAGACGCACAGTTTGGGACCCCCTACCCGAGATCCGCCGGTTTTGACACCGACATTGAGTGTTTCCCCTTGATCTTATTACTCTTGGAGGTTGGAGACCCTAGGCAGTAGGAGTTCTTCAGTGAGGAATCAAGGATTGTGATTACCCCCAGAAAGTTTGTGAAGGTCTAGAGACCACCTCAAGGTCTACCACTAGTGGTTGAGAAATGCGTTCGTGGTGTTGTCTCAAAGGGAGAATGGGGTGAGCCTTCGCGGTGTTCATGTGCCTTCGTGGTAACATCCACCTCTCTAATAGTGACTAGCTTCCCTCCAAGGAAGTGAACATCAACATACATCCTCGTCTCTCGGAGTTGCGGTTATCTCGAACCATAGCTTCCTACTTGTGGTCACCTGTGTCTTACCTTTACTTTCATCCTATTGTTCATGCTTACCTTACTCTTGTTGTAGTTGCTTAGCACTAGAATCATCTTCATAGTTGTTAGATTCACTTTCATATTCTGCAATATTGCCTAAAATTGCTAAGCAATAATTAAAATTTGTAATTGTTACCCGGCATGGTGTGACCCGGCCATAAGCCTGGTTGTTCTGACCCAGCGTTAGGAGTTTCACACAATCCAAGCCTCAAGGGAGTTTGCCAAATGAAAAAGGGACATGGGCCTAGGAAGGAGACCTGAACCATGGCCATCAGCTTACAAATGGTTGTGCAGGGCCTGCTCCCAGAAAGACCCGAAGATGACTTGGGCGATAAGAAAAGTTAGTAAGAGTTAGAGTATGGCATGAGTGTGAGCACGGCCCAGAATCATGTGTAACCCAGGAGCCCAACCTATTATATAAGGGGGGGGGTTCCTGGGACGTCAAAGTAAAGGTTGAGAACTCTCGAAAGCTAGGTAGCGAAAGAAGATCATTGTAATCAAGATAATCATCAATATAAATCAAGTACGAGTAGGTCTTTACCTCCACCGCGAGGGGCCGAACCTGGCTAAACTTGCGTCCCTCGCTTCCGATCAACCCCGTTCAAGTCACCACCTGTTGCGATGGCCTCATCACTTAGTTTTCTCGCAAGGACATCTGCCATGATAAAACCACGACACATACCAAACAAATTCCAAATGTGCAAAAAAAAATTGACAATTTTTTATGGACCAAGAGAGACCCTGGAAGCTTCGGGGGGAGTCCAGACGACAGATGATGAGACGGCAAGGCAGCACGACGTGCCCAGATGATTGAAATATTGAAGTAAAACTATAAAAAGTAAAAGGCAGAAAGAAAGAAAGAAAGAGTGGAATGTCCAGCTCAGGTATGAATGTCATACAAGTTATAAGATGTAGAGGAAGTTGGTCAAGTAAGTGTAGTTCTTGGGAATGATGATTAAATTGCTGATCACTAATTTTTCCGGTATTGTAGTTAAAATTTAATCACAAGGATACCGACTTGATTGCATGTTGTTGCAAATCAATGCAAGAACTACCGCGGCCTAAATGACAAATAAATTATGAGGTTGAAATACATAATGGAAAATTTGTGAAAGTTATAATACTTCCCATCAGTGTATTACTTCTATGTTTATTTTCATAATTCATTAGAGTTTTGTATACACTAGCCTATTGCACATGCATTGCAAAAGGGTTGTTCATAAGAGATTTTTTCGTTGTTATGAATGACTAAAAGGTCATACTCCTATTGTGAATAGAATGTATGTTATGAATATTGATGATAAAATTAAACATCTATAAACACTTATGGTAAATGCCGCTAGACTAAAAGAATACCACATATGTGTGGCATTGCATTTAGTCATATTGGAGAAACCCGCATGGAGAACTTCCAAAGTAATGGATTATGAAGCCATATGATTATGAATCATCTAACATTTCCAAAGTTCGTCAAAATTGTGAAGTAACTAAAATACCGTTCACATGTCATAAAGAAAGAGCAACAAAATAATTGGAAACATGCATATTGATGTGTGTAGAGCAATAAGTGGTGCAAGCAATGGATTTATATATATTTAAAGATGACTCAAGTAGATATCCATAATTAATGAGACATAAATCTGGATATTTTTAAATATTTCAAAAGGTTTTCAGAATGAAGTAGAATTTACTGTAACAAAAATTGTGTTTCTGTAGTTGATTGTAGAAAGAAATATTTGAGTTACAAATTTAGCGAATGTCCGCTGAGCTGTGTAAAGAATTTTATAGCTTGCACTTCCTAGAACATTACTAAATAGAATGTTTTGAGTAGATGACATGGTGAGATCAAAGGTGACATTAATCAATTTGCCAAATACTTTTTGATGTAATGCTTTAGAGACTATGGCTTTTACACTAAAAAGGAGCGCAATTAAATCTGCTGAAATGACACCATATAAGATATGGAAGGGTATGCACTAGTGGGAATTTTTGATTATAGAACTTGGCTTATATATTCCAATGATGGGCTTCCTCAAATTGCCCTAGGTCTTCGTGAGCAAGCAAGTTGGATGCACACCCACTTAGTTTTATTTTGAGATTTCATAAACTTATAGCTCTAGTGCATCTGTTGCATGGCAATCCCTACTCACTCACATTCATATCTATTGATGGGCATCTCCATAGCCCGTTGATACACCTAGTTGATGTGAGGCTATCTCCCTCTTTTTTTGTCTTCTCCACAACCACCATATTCTATTCCACCTATAGTGCTATGTCCATGGCTCACGCTCATGTATTGCGTGAAAGTTGAAAAAGTTTGAGAACACAAAAACTATGAAACAATTGGTTGGCTTGTCATCGACGTTGTGCATGATTTGAATATTTTGTGTGATGAAGATGGAGCATAGCCAGACTATATGATTTTGTAGGGATAACTTTCTTTGGCCATGCTATTTTGAGAAGACATAATTGCCTTGTTAGTATGCTTGAAGTATTATTGTTTTTATGTGAATATTAAACTTTTGTTCCATGCTATTATATTATCTATTTTGGATATTTTATATGCATTAATATGCTATTTTATATTATTTTTGGGACTAACCTATTAACCTAGAGCCTAGTTCCAGTTCCTGTTTTCCCCTGTTTTTGAGTTTCACAGAAAAGGAATACCAAAGGAGTCCAAATGGAATGAAACCTTCGCGATGATTTTTCTTGGACTAGAAGACAATCAGGAGACTTGGAGATGAAGTCGGAGGAGCCACGAGGCGGCCACCAGGACGAAGGGCGCGCCCAAGGGGGGTAGGGCACACCCCCACCCTTGTAGGCCCCTCGTGCACCTGCTGACCTAATTCTTTCGCCTACATATTCCCACATATCCCCAAACCGACAGAGGCATCCACGAAAACAATTTTCCGCTGCCGCAACCTTCTGTACCCATGAGATCCCATCTAGGGACCATTTTCGGCGTCCTGCCAGAGGGGGATTCGATCACGGAGGGCTCCTACATCAACACCATTGCCCTTCTGATGAAGCGTGAGTAGTTTACTACAGACCTACGGGTCCATAGCTAGTAGCTAGATGGCTTCTTCTCTCTCTTTGATTCTCAATACCATGTTATTCTAGATGTTCTTGGAGATCTATTCGATGTAAAACTTTTTTGCGGTGTGTTTGCCGAGATCCGATGAATTGTGGATTTATGATCAGCTTATTTATGAATATTATTTGAATCTTCTCTGAATTCTTATATGCATTATTTGATATCTTTGCAAGTCTCTTCGAACTATCAGTTTGGTTTGGCCAACTAGATTGGTTTTTCTTGCAATGGGAGAAGTGCTTAGCTTTGGGTTCAATCTTGCGGTGTCCTTTCCCAGTGACAGTAGGGGCAGCAAGGCTAGTATTGTATTGTTGCCATCAAGGATAAAAAGATGGGGTTTTCATCATATTGCTTGAGTTAATTCCTCTACATCATGTCATCTTACTTAATGCATTACTCCGTTCTTTATGAACTTAGTACTCTATATGCTTGCTGGATAGCGGTCGATGTGTGGAGTAATAGTAGTAGATGCATAATCATTTCGGTCTACTTGATACGGACGTGATGCCTATATTCATGATCATTGCCTTAGATATTGTCATAACTTTGCACTTTTATATCAATTGCTCAACAGTAATTTGTTCACCCACTGTATTATTTTCTATCTTGAGAGAAGCATCTAGTGAAACATGTGGCCCCTGAGTCTATTTTCCATCATATAAGTATTTGATCTACAATTTTAGTTTCCGATATACTATTCTTGCAATCTTTTACTTTCCGATCTATAAACTAAAAATACCAAAAATATTTACTTTATCGTTTATCTATCTCTAACAGATCTCATTTTTGCAAGTAACCGTGAAGGGATTGAGAACCCCTTTATCGCATTGGATGCAAGTTTGTTTGATTCTTTGTGCAGGTATTCGGTAATTTATGTGTTGTCTCCTACTGGATTGATACCTTGGTTCTCAAACTGAGGGAAATACTTATCTCTACTTTGCTGCATCACTCTTTCCTCTTCAAGGGAAAAACCAACGCAAGCTCAAGAAGTAGCAACATCACTGTCCAATCGGGCGTGATCACCAAAATCTCCATGACCAGGTTAATAACTACAGGGACCCCAATTTCAGTCGAATCGGAGGGACCGACTACCTACGGGGGCTCTTCGGTGAAAGGGTCTTCTTTCACCATCAGGGAATGAAGACGCTCGAGGAACATGTTGCTGGGTATGAACTGCCGAGTGGAGCCGATCTTTGCCAGATCGTCAGCTACTTGGTTCTTGGTTCAAGGGATGTGATGAAGCTCCAGGCCCTCAAATTTCTTCTCCAACTTTCTCACGGTGTTGCAATATCCCGTCATGGCAGGGCTTCTGATGTCCCATTCTTTCATCACTTGATTCACAATGAGATCCAAATCACCGTAGACCATCAAGCGATGGACACCGAGTGAGATGGCCATACGTAATCCATAGAGGAGTGCTTCATACTCGGCCTCATTGTTGGATGCACAGAAGTGGATCTATAGGACATAACTAAGCCGATCTCCTTTTGGAGACACCAAGACTACTCCAGCACCTGAACCATTCAGCATCTTGGAACCGTCAATGAACATGGTCCAGTGTTCCGGGTGACTTTGAGTCGGTTGCTGCTGCTTTGTCCATTCGGCCAGGAAATCTGCTAATGCTTGGGACTTGATTGCTTTTTTGCCTCGAATTTTTTATGGCTAGGGGCAAGAGCTCGATAGCCCACTTCGCCACTCGACCAGTTGCATCCCGATTGTTCATGATCTCAGACAGTGAGGCATCACTGATGACTGATACAGTGTGCTCTTGGAAGTAACGAGCTATTTCCTTCGCAGGCAGGTAGATAACATAGACGAGCTTCTGTTAATGAGGATATCTCTACTTGGGCGGAGCCAGAACTTCAGTAATGTAGTAAACTGGACACTGAACTTTGTAAGCTTTGCCCTCTTCTTCCCGCTCCACGGTGAGGACGATGCTGACAACTTGACTTGTGGCCACAATTTGCAAGAGAAATGGTTGTTTGCTGTTCGGAGCAGCAAGCACTGGCTGGGTGGAAAACAGGGCTTTGAGTTCAACAAACACTGCCTGGACTTTAAGAGTCCACTCAAACGAATCATACTTCTTCATCAATCATACAGGGGCAGTGCCTTCTCACCGAGGCGGGAGATGAACTGACTCAAGGCTGCAAGGCAACTTGTGAGCTTCTGCACATCATTGATAGGTCTCCAACGTATCTATAATTTTTGATTGTTCCATGTTGTTATATTATCATTCTGGGATGTTTGTTTTACAATCATTTTATAGCAACTCATATCATTTTTTGGGACTAACCTATTGACATAGTGCCTAGTGCCAGTTGTTGTTTTTTGCTTGTTTTTTCAGAATATCAGTACCAAATGAAGTCCAAATGCCACAAAACTTTTGGGTGATTTTTTGGACCAGAAGAAAACTTGGAAGCCAAAAGGAAGTACCAGGGGGAGGCCCGTGGGCCCCACCACCCACCAGGGCGTGCCAGAGGCCCCTGACGCGCCTAGATGGGTGGTGGGGCCCATGGGAATCTCCTCCACCGTCTCTCAGCTCTATAAATCCCCAAATATTCCAGAAACCCTAGGGGAGTCAACAAAACACAATTCCAACCGCCGCAAGTTCCAGAACCATGAGATCCAATCTAGAGCCCTATTCCGGCACCTTCTCGGAGGGGAACACGATCACAGAGGGTTCATCATCCTCATTGGTGCTCTTTCGATGATGCATGAGTAGTTCACCACAGACCTACGGGTTTGTAGGCAGTAGCTACATGGATTCTTCTCTCTTTTTGATTCTCAATACAATGTTCTCCTCGATGTTCTTGGAGATCTATTTGATGTAATGAATTTTTGCAGTGTGTTTGTTGGGATCCGATGAATTGTGAGTTTATGATCAGATCTATCCATGAATATTATTTGAGTCTTCTTTGATCTCTTATATGCATGATTATTATAGCCTCATATTTCCTGTCCGAAACTTTGGTTTGGTTTGGCCAACTAGATTGATTTTTCTTGCAATGGGAATAGGTGCTTTGTGATGGGTTCGATCTTGCGGTGTCCTCACCTAATGACAGAAGGGGTAGCGAGGCACACATGTATCATTGCTATTAAGGATAACAAGATGGGGTCTATTCCTATATGAATAGATCTTGCCTACATAATGTCATCATTCTTATTGCATTACTCTGTTTCTCCATGAACTTAATACACTAGATGCATGCTGGATAGTGGTTGATGTGTGGAGTAATAGTAGTAGATGCCGGCAGGAGTCGGTCTACTAATCTTGGACGTGATGCCTATGTACACGATCATTGCCTTGGATATCGTCATAATTATTTGCTCTTCTATCAATTGCCCAATAGTAGTTTGTTTACCCACCGTTTGCTATTTCTTGAGAGAAGCCACTAGTGAAACCTATGGCCCCTAGTCTATTTTTTATCATATTTTTTCAGAGCTATTATTCCAAAGAAACAAAAATACCTTTCTGCACTTTTTATTTATTTATTTTATTTTGTGTTTTTGCAAGATCTATTTATCCAATATTATACAATTTAATCTATCTTTTTTACTGTGGAGGGATTGACAACCTCTCTTATCCATTGGGTTGCAAGTATTTGTTCTTTGTGTGTAGGTACCGTTTACATTGTGTTGCTTGGTTCTCCTACTGGATTGATAATCTTGGTTTCATAATTGATGAAATTCTTACCGTTGTTGTGCTGCATCACCCTTTCCTATTCTAGGGAAAACCCAACACAGATACAAGCAATCAGTCATGAAGGCATGCGGGACGCTTCATTCGGACTATCGCGATAATCTTTTCAGGGTTGGCATCTATTCCCTGTTCAGAAATTAGGAATCTGAGTAATTTACCCCCCAACACCTCGAAAGTGCACTTCATTGGATTCATCTTGATGTCTTATCGCCGCAGGTTTGTGAAAGTCTCGGCGAGGTCAGTCAACAGGTCAGAACCTTTCTTGGACCTGATCACCACTAGAAAAAAAGACACATCCGTGACATTTTGGGCCGAACGAATTTTTTTCCTGTCATGCTTATGACACTTCTATGACGATAATAGTGACAAAACCCGATATCATCATAGATGTGGTGGCCTCCTACTTTTGTGACAAAAAATCATGATAGAAAATGGGCTTTTTGTCCTGGGCGGGCCGGAGACGCACCTGCATGGCATTCCTTGGGCCATCCATGACGGAAAAAATCATGGTAGAAGCAAGGGCGAGGAAAATTTCGGGGAGTTCGCGGTTACGGTGGGTGGTCGGGGCCGAGCGATGCACGGAGGATTGTGCATTTCTCTCGTACACGTGCGCACATGTGTGCGAGGTGTTGCACTCTAACTGAACCCGAGCGAGGCGTTGGGCTCTAATTTAACCCAAGCGATTGCACTAGCTATGTTACTGAACCCTGATCGATCCCTTGCTGTTAACTGAACCCGAGTGATTCCTTAGCTACTGCTGCTAACTGAAGCTGGTCGAAGCTGCCTCTTGATGAACAGTTCCCGGTGGGGGTTGGATGAACAGTTCCCGGTGGGGATTGGATAAACAGGATCCTGTGGTAGTAGAGGCCGTTGCCGCTGTATGAACAGGACCCCGATCGAGGAGGTGGGGGTGGATGAATAGTAGCCGGTGGAGGGACCCCGTGGAGGGCTGGTTGAATAGGACCCTGTGGAGGGCTGGATGAATAGTAGCCAGTGGAGGCTAGATGAACTAGATCCTGTGCATGAACGTTAGCTGGTGGAGGCTGGAGGAAGTCAATGGTGGATGAACAGTAATAGGTGGAGGTTGGAGGAAGTCGACGGTGGAAGAACAATAGCCCGTGGAGTCCCATTTTGCGGTACGCGACACCCCTCCCAATGAACATGACCCCGTTTCGACCGTAGGCGCTCCAACACAAGTCCGTTTTATCTGTTTTGCGGTATGCCACACCCCTCCCGATCAACAGCACCCCGTTTTGACCGTAGGCACTCGAACAGAAGTCTGTTTCCTCCGTTTTGCGGTACGCCAGACCCTTCCCGATGAACATGACCCCGTATCGACCGTATACGGCCGAACAGAAGGCCGTTTTCTCTGTTCTGCGGTACGCCATACCTCGTTTCGGCTGTTTCGTCCAAGCTGGTTGGCTCCCGATTGAACACACGACGCTGTTTACTCCGTTCCAACCCAGCCGGTTGGCTGCCGATGAACATGATTAGTCGTTGTACGCGTTAGAGACCCCGCCCATACGTACGTATGTAGCCGTATTTACTATCTTGAAGCGTGGCCGTACGTATGTGTACACGATATAGACGAGACTGCATGACATGCTACGTCGGCGCCTCTACTTCAACACGTGCTACTCCTTACTCGACCATGGTACATCGCTGTAGAGAGACCAATCGATCGCTATGTACATACACGTTCGTGGCCGAACAGATAACGCTACCTTCGCTTCAACCTGGTGGGTCCTAGTTGTCAGGGGGTAAGAAGGCAGTTCCTTCCATCCGAAGATAAAGCGATGGGTCCTAGCTGTCAGGGGGGAACTTTTTTTCGCGAAATACAGATGCCCTTTCGGTAGGTCCGAGGTGTCAGGTGGAGGAATCAATATTTTGCATGTAATAAGGAGGCACTTCCTCGCATGCGGCCATGGACCCAGCTATCAGCCTCTCCACTTGCAGTCTTCTTCTGATGGTTGCCGTTCGTTGACCACATTGAAAACGCCATACTGCCCAAGAGCACCAAGGCGGTGGACGGTGGCACAACCTAGGAAGGGAACGACCCAGAGCCGGGGAATACACAACAATGGATGCCCACACGGAGGGGAGTACGAGGGTTGATTGCTTCGACTGCGGTTTGAGGCTGTCGTGTCCGGAGAATAACAGGGGGTGTGGGTGAGTAGAGGGAAGGCTTGGCCAGCGGTGGGAGCAGGGTGGGGCGGTGAGGCCTGCGTGGCAGCACAGCCGACCACGGGAGGCAGGAGCAGGCGGCACGGCCGGCGTTGGTTTGAGCGGTAGGAGCAAGAAGACGAGAGGTTGAAGAAGCACGATGACCGTTGGATGGACATCGTATGGTCACCGTAACTAGAATTGTTTATATTAACTAAGTTGACAAAGCCCTGCGTCTGCGTCAACTAAGTAGGCCCACAAGTCAGCCTCCAAATATGGTGGGACCGACCTAGCAGCGGGGCTATTCATTATTTTTATGCGTAATAGCTGGTGGATCCGAGCTGTCAGCGGGGAGAATGTTTTTTGTTCATGAAAGACAGAGGCCCTTCCGGTGGGTCCCAGTTGTCAGGAGGAGGAATCATTATTTTGCGCATAATAAGGAGGCACTTCCTACGCGCAAAAAAAGGAGGCACTTCCTTGCGTGCGGCCATGGACCCAGCTGTCAGCCTCTCCACATACAGTGCTCTTCCGTTGGATGTTGTTCGTTTACCATGCCGTGCCGAGAGCACCAAGGCGGTGGACGACGGTGAGGCCAAGTAAGGGAACGACCCGGAGCCGAGGAAGACTCGGCAGTTGTTTCCCACGCGGAGTGGGTACGAGGGTTTACTTGTTCGGCCGCAGTGTGAGGCTGCTGTCGCCGGAGAATAATAGGAGGTTTGGGTGAGTAGAGGGATAGCCAGGTCAGGGATGCGAGTATGGTGGGGCCATGAGGCCTTCCCGGCAACACAGTCATCTATTCAACCAAAACAAAGTACTTCAAAGAGTGCCCCAAAGTTTCTACCGGAGATTCAAGACGAAAACGTGTGCCAACCCCTATGCATAGGTTCATGGGCGGAACCCACAAGTTGATCACCAAAACATACATCAAGTGGATCACGTGATATCCCATTGTCACCACAGATAAGCCCGGCAAGACATACATCAAGTATTCTCAAATCCTTAAAGACTCAATCCGATAAGATCCAACTATAATAGCAAAGCTCGCGATACATCAAGATCGTGCCATAGAGAGAACACGAGAGGGAGAGAGATCAAACACATAGGTATTGGTACATACCCTCAGCCCCGAGGGTGAACTACTCCCTCCTCATCATGGAGAGCGCCGGGATGATGAAGATGGCCACCGGTGAGGGATCCCCCCCTCCGGCAGGGTGCCGGAACGGGCTCCCAAGAGGTTTTTGGTGGCTACAGAGGCTTGCGGCGGTGGAACTCCCGATCTATCTTGTTCTTCGATGGTTTTAGGGTATATGGGAATATATAGGCGAAAGAAGTCGGTCGGGGGAGCCTCGAGGGGCCCACGAGACACAGAGCACACCCAGTAGGGGGGGCGCCCCCACCCTCGTGGCCACCTCGAAGCTTCCTTGCCTTCAACTCAAAGTCTTCTGGATCACGTTCGTTCCAAAAATCACGCTCCCGAAGGTTTCATTCCGTTTGGACTCCGTTTGATATTCCTTTTCTTCGAAACACTGAAATAGGCAAGAAAACAACAATATGGGCTGGTGAGGGAGTGCTGGATTAGGGGGTATATGGACAGCCGGACTATATACTTCGGCCGGTGTCGGTGTCAAAACCGGCGGATCTTGGGTAGGGGGTCCCGATCTGTGCGTCTTAGGCTGATGGTAACAGGAGGCAAGGGACACAATTTTTACCCAGGTTCGGGCCCTCTCGATGGAGGTAAAACCCTACTTTCTACTTGATTGATATTGATGATGTGAGTAATACAAGAGTTGATCTACCACGAGGTCGTAGAGGCTAAACCCTAGAAGCTAGCCTATGATGATTATGATTGTGATCGTCCCTCTAAGGACCAACCTCTCCGGTTTATATAGACACCGGAGAGGGCTAGGGTTTACATGGAGTCGGTTACAAAGAAGGAAATATAATATCCGGATCGCCAAGCTTGCCTTCCATGCAAAGGAGAGTCCCATCCGAACACGGGACGGAGTCTTGAGTCTTGTTTCTTCACGCTCCAACAGTCCGGACAAAATGTATAGTTCGGCTGTTCGGATACCCCCTAATCCAGGACTCCCTCAGTATCCCCTGAACCAGGCTTCAATGATGATGAGTCCGACATGCAGTTTTGTCTTCGGCATTGCAAGGCGGGTTCCTTCTCCGAATGCTCCAGAGTTATTATTGAACACTTAAACCGTGTCTGGATCTGCAAAATGACCTTCACATACCACCGTAGAGAGAATGATATTTCACAAATGTAATCTGCTGACAACTTTTTAGGCAACGTGACATGTCATTACGGTCGGGTCATTATTCAAACCATTTTCCCACAACCAGCCAGAACGCATATTGCGAGGCGGTTTCCTTGACATGTCTTGTCAAAGCAGAGATCATGTCCCCTTATCACGGGATTCTCATCAATACGGGTATGGGTAATCCCATCGCACCATCAATCGTGGTGCTTGGGAAGTAAGCGATTCTCAACGGGCAAGTGGGGAGGCGTACCGCTTTCGTCCCCATTTTCACCCACGCCTTCTTCCTTCCTTGCGCGTCCTTGCCTCCTCGAGCTCCAGCGCCCTAGTCCAAGTCTTCTCCGCACAGCTAAACATGTCCGGAGCAGGAGGCAAGTGGGTGGCTTCCACCATGAAGGAGAAGCATATCGCGAATCTTCGGGCGGCGGGATACTTGGCCGCAGACATCGCGCACCAGCTACCGAACGAAGGGCAGGTCATTCCAACCCTGGAACCCCACGAGAGGGTCGTGTTCCTCACCCACTTTGTCCGTGGACTGGGGTTTCCACTTCACCCCTTCGTCCGCGGGCTCATGTTCTGTTACGGGCTAGATTTCCATGATCTAGCCCCGAATTTCATCCTCAACATCTCGGCGTTTATCGTCGTGTGCAAGGCCTTCCTTCGCATCAAGCCTCACTTTGGCTTGTGGTTACAAATCTTCTGCGTGAAGCCAAAGATTATGAGCGGCCAGCAAGCGGAGTGCGGAGGGCCATGGTGGGCAAGATGCCTAACGTCACCTGGCTTGATGGCTCTTTCACGGAGACCGTGAAAGGGTGGAAATCGGGGTGGTTCTACATCACCGAGCCGCGCAACGCCAACTAGGCGGCGGCCCCCGAATTCAGATCTGAAACCCCCATGCGTCTCACCTCCTGGGAAAGGAAGGGCCTGGCCTGGGGCGAACCCGCAGAGCTGACCGGACTCCAGAACTGCATCAGGAATATGAAGGACAAGAACATCAAGCTTGTCAATGTGATCCAGGTCATGTTTGTCCGTCGGGTTCTTCCGTGCCAAAGACGGGTATTGAATTTGTGGGAGTTCGTCCCGGCCGAACACCAGACGCTTTGAAAGCTCTACGGCATGACGCTCAAAGATGCATGGAAGGCGTTGTTCAAGGCCTCTGAAGTACCTCCTCCCACATAGCGGATTGACTGTCCGGCTCCGCCGGAAGGTCCAGCCGATGCTCTCCTGACGGAGATGCTAGTCCCGGCGCCCTACAAGGCGCCGGAAAAGAAGGTCCCGGGGACCAGGAAGGGTCTCCGACGTAAGGTCGTACCGGAAGCCTCGTCCGAAGACGACGAGGCGCACTCCTCCCCCGAAGGGGAGGAAGAAGAGGAAAGGGCCGCCCCATCTAGAGAGGATGAGAGGCCTAAGGAGGCGGACCAGGGGGCCGGGAACGGCCCCTGGCGCAAGGCCGTCATACCCTCGTCATCCGAAGATGATGAGGTAGATTCCTCCCGCGGAGGCGGGGGGAAACATGAAGAAATTCTGCCTCCCCACACAAGGGAGGAGAAGAAGAGGAAAGCCGCCCCGGAGGGGGAGGCTAGGACGTCCAAGAAGGGAAAGGCGTCCCTTCCGGACTACTCCACCATGGCCGCCTATAGCGAGGAGGGGTGGCTGCCCAGGGGGAAGCCCCTAGTAAGATCGTAAGTATCCGCACTCTATTGTTCTTTAGTGTGACTTTGCTTCATAGTCTTGTTATAACGCCGAACATATATGTAGTCCGGTCAGGGTCCATCCCGAGGTATCGTCTTCGGATGGGTCCTTAAGCGACTCGGCGATGAACTCGCTCCCGACGACCACTACTCCTTAGCCTGCGAATGACACGGAGGTGTTGTCCCAAAGGCTCCCAGAATGGGGGGAGGTGACTCTGGAGACGCCCCAAGGCAGAATTCCAGATGTCGGACATGCGGGATTCAAGATCCCCGCGGATCGTGCCGATGAGAGCCGCAGTAAGCCAGACTCTCAGTCGGATACTGTGCTGGAGCCTTCGATGGTTCCAGATGCGGGCAGGCGGCCCCTCGCTAGGGAGGGCGAGCTGTCCGTGCCGATGACTTCTGTTACGCCAGAGGAGTCGGATAGTCTGCTGGAAGCGCTTCGCGGTGCTTCCATGGACGAAGAGCACCGTACTCTTATGAGTGTGGTGATTCATAAGGTTTTGTCTGCCAAGAGTGGACTAACCGAAGCCTGCACCAGTCTCCTGACAGGCTTTGAGGTAAGTAATAAAAATGTGTGGAATTACCACCCGATAGGTAGTAGCCCCTGATACTCTGTTTGGTGTTCGGAAAGAAAAGCCAAACAGAGGGTCAATTATAATCCACAAGAGTGTAATAGTAAGTGTGCATGTGAATGAGCAGGTTGTGCTGCTTGCCGCTGCTGTCCGCACAACCGAGGTCGCCGGACTAAAATGGGACCTGGAGCAGGCGCAGGGAGAGCTCGGCCTCACGAAGAGGCAGCTCGAAGAGAACAAAGGTGAGTGATACCCCGTTCGCATATAATGAAGGATAGATAAAATTGGTTATTCTAACGACAAAGCGTCGTGACTTTGTAACAGGGGCCACCACCAAAGTGGCATCTCTGAAGAAAGTGCTGTCCGAGGCCGAAGACAAGGCGGCCTTGGAACGCAAGGAGCATGAAATGCAGGATGCTAGAGTGGGCGAGGTACAGCAAGAGCTCCAGGAGCTCGGCAAGAAGTTCGAGTCCTTGGAGCATGATCTTGAGATGAAAGAGACTGAGCTTGCGAAGGCCCTTGCGAGTGTGAAAGACGCCAAGGCCAAAGCCGAAAAGGCACAATAGGAAGTCCAGGCAACCAAGAAGATAGCAGCGGGTAAGACATTCTTTATGCAAAGCAAGCATGTGGAGGAGGCATTTCTTTTACTTACCCGAATTCGGAGCTCTCCAGGGGCATTCGCAGATCTGCCATGCAGTGTATCAGACACCGCGGAGTTCTACCATGCCGAGGAGGGGAGCTCAACGGAGAAGCTGTTCTGGTCCCAGTATGCTGGGGCCGAACACCCAATGCCTTCGAGTGACCAACTGGAGCAGTTGGTTGAACTCCACAGGGCGGCCGAAGTGGTTATGAAAGATTTCATAGTCCGGATGTGGCCTGGTGAGCCCCTGCCCACTAGCTACTTCGACCTGATCAAGCGGATGGTGAATGCCTATCCGCGGCTTGAAGTGATCAAGTGATCTATTTGCATTGAGGGTGCCCGCCGGGCCTTTGCCCGTGCGAAGGTACATTGGGGCAAGCTGGATGCGGAGAAGCTGGTGAAGGATGGGCCGCCGGAGGGCAAGGCGCATCGCTGTCCGAGAAATATTATGATGGCATTATGAAGGGCGCTCGTCTCATGGCCGAAGAATGTACCAAGAACACGATCTTTGAATGAATGTACTTCTGTCGTTTTTATAATGTAAAGACGAAGTTATTTGTGCTATATAGCACTTTTTTGATTTAAAATATTACCTTCTGTGCGGCTGTTTATAGAATTATGAAAGTAGGCCAGTCGTCGGCTTCCTCCCTCACGCAAATAGTACCGGGGTGTTCCTGGAAAAACCCGGACACTCTTTATCCAAATTTTTGGTCCCTTAAGGAGGTATCCGGCGCAGCGAACAAGGCAATCGGACTATGCGGCATTATAACTTTCACTTAGCCATAGATGTCTAGAATTTTAAATTTCGGCGAAGCCCCTAGAATTCGGAAAGCTGAATTGGGGCGCTATATACGCCTAAATCGGACAAAGCCGATTCCTCGCCTAAAGCGGAAAAAATATTTAAGGATTTTAAGACCTCTCGAAAAGCGACCAACTCTCATCATGCCGGTCAGTTTTCGGCTTTCTCTACTGAGGTGCTCGTCCGGAAGAACCGGGACACAATCGTAGTAGTTCTCCCTGCGCTACCTTAGCCGATATAACGGAATGTAAGGTACCAAAACAAGGGAGCCAGGCAAACCCAACTATTGACCCAAGACATGATTCGGAGCTAATGCATATAGTGCTATAAGTTCGGGGTGCCGCACTGTTGAAAGTGTTCGGACTTGTCTTGCCGTATTGTGGGGCGCCATAAGAAGCCCCTGGCAAACTGAATGTACCAAGGTGTACGAATGCAATATTAAACAAACATTTATAGGAAAAATGTGCAAATAGGAATAATAAGCTGACGCTATATATTATCTCCCATTGATGAATAATACGTTTAAGCGTATGTTTACAATGGGTGCGGTTAAGCAGAAGTAAATAGGACTATTTAACATGTCCTACCCAAGGGCGGGCTGCATGTAGGTATATAAAACAGGTATAACGATTGTGAACAGATTCCACCTGGGTATTTCCTTTGTGCGCAAAGCCTGTTGTCTCCTTGGTTTTTTCTCCTGTGTAAGTCCGACAATTCGGCTCTTCTAAAGAGGTTGCACTAAAGCAATGTCCTGAAAGATAAGAAGGGAGGGTTATGAAGGTATGTTGCAGTGATACCACACTGTTGACTGAGTCACTGCTGCGCCTCCGCCTATGCCCATGGTATTTTGAGTGCGTAATTATGTACGCATGGCACGAATGCTGCTTTGATGGGGCTTGAGCGGAGGCCGGACTGCTAGTCGCGCTCTTGGCGTGCCTGGTGATCCTGTTGCGGGGTGCTCCGGACTCACTTGACGGTGCTCGAGGTTGTCGTCGCCGGATTGGTGGTTTCTCGGAGGAGGCCGCATTGTACTTCCGCCGCGAGGGCTGCAGTATGCTCTTCTGTACATATAGAGCGGTCCATGTTTCCGTTTACTGTTATGACCCCGCGCGGTCCTGGCATCTTGAGCTTGAGGTATGCATAGTGTGATACCGCATTGAATCTAGCGAATGTGGTTCGTCCAAGCAGTGCGTGGTAACCACTATGGAAAGGGACGATATCGAAGATTAACTCTTTGCTTCGGAAGTTATCCGGAGATCCGAAGACCACTTCCAATGTTATAGAGCCCGTGCAACGGGCCTCTACTCCAGGAATTACACCTTTAAAGGTGGTTTTGGTGGGCTTGATCCTTGAAGGGTCGATGCCCATTTTGTGCACTGTGTCCTGATAAAGTAGGTTCAGGCTGCTACCGCCATCCATAAGGACTCGCATGAGGTGGAATCCGTCGATGATTATGTCTAGGACCAATGCGGCTGAGCCGCCGTGACGGATGCTGGTAGGGTGATCCCTACGATCACAGGTGATCGGACAGGCTGACCATGGGTTCAATTTGGGGGCGACTGGCTCCATCGCATAGACGTCCCGTAGTGCTCGCTTCCGTTCCCGCTTGGGAATGTGGGTGGCGTAGATCATGTTGACCGTTTTCACCTGGGGAGGAAATTTCTTCTGTCCCCCCGTGTTTGGATGCCGGGGCTTCTCGTCATCGTCACTGTGCAGCCCCTTGTCCTTGTTTTCGGCATTTATTTTACCAGCCTGTTTGAACACCCAACAGTCTCTATTAGTGTGGTTTGTTGGTTTGTCCGGGGTGCCATGAATTTGGCACGAGCGTTCCAGTATGCGGTCCAGACTGGACGGTCCCTGATTGTTTCTTTTGAACGGCTTTTTCCGCTGACTGGATTTAGATCCGCTGAATCCGGCGTTGACTGCCGTGTCTTCAGTGTTGTCGCCGTTGTTCCGTCGCTTATGTCTATTGCGCTGTGGCTTGCCGTTATTGTCACGGGCATTCGAGGTGCCGGAATGTGGCGTGGTGCTACTACGAGCCAACCAGCTGTCCTCGCCCGCGCAAAAGCGGGTCATTAGTGTTGTGAGTGCTGCCATGGACTTGGGTTTTTCCTGGCTGAGGTGTCGGGCGAGCCACTCGTCACGGATATTATGCTTAGAGGCCGCCAGGGCTTCGGCATCCAGACAATCGACTATTTGGTTCTTTTTAGTTAGTCACCGAGTCCAGAATTTCCTGGCTGACTCTCCGGGCTGTTGAGTAATGTGGCTCAAGTCATCGGCGTCCGGTGGTCGCACGTATGTGCCCTGGAAGTTGTCGAGGAACGCGTCTTCCAGGTTTTCCCAACTTCCAATGGATTTTTCCAGCAGACTGTTTAGCCAATGCTGGGCAGGTCCTTTTACCTTAAGGGGAAGATACTTGATGGCGTGTAGATCGTCTCCGCGGGCCATGTGAATCTGGAGAAGGAAATCTTCGATCCATATTGCGGGGTATGTTGTGCCATCGTATGATTCGATGTTTACGGGTTTGAACCCTTCTGGGAATTCATGATCCATCACTTTGTCAGTGAAGCAGAGGGGGTGTGCGGCGCCTCTGTGCCGGGCTATGTGGCTACGCAGTTTGAATGATTCTGGGTGGCTGTATTCGGCTCGGCCGGACTTGTTCATAGTGTATCCGGCGTGACGGTCATCGTCGCGTGTTGGGGCACGCCCCCGCGATCCGTAGATCGATCTTGACTGTCCTGCTTTGTTTTCCAGTATATCTTGCAGGTCTTGCCTATTGCCCCGGGCCGTAGTGTATTGGCGTGGCGGCGCGGGCTGGTATTCGGGCTGATATGCCGTTTTATCCCGGCCGCGAGGTGGCCGGTCAGCCATGTTGCACTCGAGTTCGTATTCCTCAGCTGCCAGGACTTCAGTCCATCTGTCTGTGAGCAGGTCTTGATCAGCTTGGAGCTGCTACTTCTTCTTCTTCATGCTCCTCGCGGTGGCCATAAGCCAGCGCTTGAAGCGCTCCTACTCCACGGGGTCATCAGGTACACCAAACTCATCGTTGCCGAGGCTAATCTCGTCTTCGGAGGGGGGCATGTAATTGTCCTCCTTCGGATATCCGTCCGTCGCCTGTTCGTCTGGGCTGACCTGCCCGTCTTCTTGTTCGGCCTGCTCAAAGGCAGGCTGATTAGGGTTATATTCCTCTTCGGCACCATCTGGATTGTTTTCGTCTCCTGGGCCGGTATTGCTGTGGTGGGGCTTGGAGCGGCGCCGACGACGTCCATGCTTTGCTTTTCTCCCTGAGGGATTATCCTCAGTTGCCTCATCGCCATTGGTTTCCTTCGAGTGTCCACCATATATATATCGTATGAGGAGGTGGCTGTCCACCGCCCCGTGAGCGGTGGTTCCTGTTCTTCTCCTACATCGTCGTCCATACCGTCGATGTCTTCGGAGTCAAAGTCAAGCACGTCGGTTAAGTCATCGACCGTGGCAATGAAGTGGGTGGTGGGTGGGCAACGAATTCCTTCATCGCCCGCTTCCCACTCAAGCCGGACATAGTTCGGCCAAGAGTCTCCTGACAAGGAGAGAGATTTTAACGAGTTCAGCACGTCGCCAAAGGGCGAGTGCTGGAAGATATCCGCTGCGGTGAACTCCATTACAGGAGCCCAACCAGGTTCAGCAGGCTCAGGAGCGCGCGCACTGGAACCCGCAGTCGCATACGAGTTCGAGGGTTTGGTGTCACAGGCTTCTTTCGGGGTGGCGCCTGTGTTCGGCTCTACCGCTGATGAATGCGCAGCCTGCGGGGCGGGGTCCATCCACCCGTCCTTAGGCAACGCGGTCTGCTCCGGATTTAGGTCTGGGGCTACCGCAGGGGCGACATCTCGAGCATTGTCCGATAGCAGGTCTAAGCTGTGCTCATCGTGACTGTCTGGCGCTCCTGGCACAAGCCCGAATCCGTTGAAAATCAAGTCTCCGCGGATATCAGCCATGTAGTTTAGGTTTCCGAACCTGACCTGGTGGCCAGGGGCATAGCTATCGATCTGCTCCAGTTGGCCAAGCGAATTGGCCCGCAGTGCAAAGCCGCCGAACACGAAGATCTGTCCGGGGAGAAAAGTCTCACCCTGGACCGTGTTGTTGACGATTGAAGGGGCCATCAAGCCTTGCAGTGACGACACAAAGGAACTCTCAATGAAAGCACCAATGTTAGTGTCAAAACCGGCGGATCTCGGGTAGGGGGTCCCGATCTGTGCGTCTTAGGCTGATGGTAACAGGAGGCAAGGGACACAATGTTTACCCAGGTTCGAGCCCTCTCGATGGAGGTAAAATCCTACTTCCTGCTTGATTGATATTGATGATGTGAGTAATACAAGAGTTGATCTACCACGAGATCGTAGAGGCTAAACCCTAGAAGCTAGCCTATGATGATTATGATTCTGATCGTCCCTCTAAGGACTAAACCCTCCGGTTTATATAGACACTGGAGGGGGCTAGGGTTTACATGGAGTCGGTTACAAAGAAGGAAATATAATATCCGGATCGCCAAGCTTGCCTTCCACGCAAAGGAGAGTCCCATCCGGACATGGGACGGAGTCTTGAGTCTTGTTTTTTCACGCTCCAATAGTCCGGACAAAATGTACAGTCCGGCTGTCCAGATAGCCCCTAATCCAGGACTCCCTCAGCCGGACTGTGGGACCGTGAAGATCAAGACTCAAGACTCCGTCCCATGTCCGGATGAGACTCTCCTTTGCGTGGAAGACAAGCTTGGCGATCCGGATAGTATATTTCCTTCTTTGTAACCGACTCCATGTAAACCCTAGCCCCCTCCGGTGTCTATATAAACTGGAGGGTTTAGTCCTTAGAGGGACGATCAGAATCATAATCATCATAGGCTAGCTTCTAGGGTTTAGCCTCTACGATCTCGTGGTAGATCAACTCTTGTAACACTCATATCATCAATATCAATCAAGCGGGAAGTAGGGTTTTACCTCCATCAAGAGGGCCCGAACCTGGGTAAACATTGTGTCTCTTGCCTCCTGTTACCATTAGCCTAAGACGCACAGATTGGGACCCCCTACCCAAGATCTGCCGGTTTTGACACCGACATTGGTGCTTTCATTGAGAGTTCCTCTATGTCATTGCTGCAAGGCTTGATGGCTCCTTCAATTGTCAACAACACGGTCCAGGGTGAGACTTTTCTCCCCGGACAGATCTTCGTGTTCGGTGGCTTTGTGCTGCGGGCCAATTCGCTTGGCCAACTGGAGCAGATCGATAGCTACGCCCCCGGCTACCAGGTCAGGTTCCGAAACCTGAACTATATGGCCGATACCCACGGAGATTTGATCTTCAACGGGTTCCGGCCTGTGCCAGGAGCGCCGGACAATCACGATGAGCACGGCCTAGACCTGCTGTCGAACAATGCTCGGGATATCGCCCCTGCAGGGCCCCCGGATGTAAATCCAGAGCAGGTTGCATTGCCCAAGGACGGGTGGATGGACCCCGCCCCGCAGGCCGCACACTCATCGGCGGTAGAGCCGAACACAGGCGTCACCCCCAAAGAAGTCTGTGACACCGGACCTCCGGACTGGTATCCGGCTGTAGGTTCCAGTCCGCGCGCTCCCGAGCCCACCGAACCTGGTTGGGATCCGGTAATGGAGTTCACTGCTGCGGATATCTTCCAGCACTCGCCCTTTGGCGACTTGCTGAACTCGTAAAAGCTCTCTCTTTGTCAGGAGACTCTTGGCTGAACTATGTCCGGCTCGAGTGGGAAGAAGGCGACGAAGGAATTTGTTGCCCACCCACCACCCACTTCATTGCCACGGTCGATGATTAGCCGACGTGCTTGACTTCGACTCCGAAGACATCGACGGTATGGACGACGATGCAGGAGAAGAACAGGAACCACCACTCACGGGGTGGTGGACAACCACCTCCTCATATGATATATATATATATATATATATATATATATATATATATATATATATATATATATATATATATATATATATATATATATATATGGTGGACACTCCGAAGGAAGCCAATGGCGATGAGGCAATGGAGGATAGCCCCTCAGGGAAGAAAGCAAAGCATGGGTGTCGTCGGCGCCGCTCCAAGCCCCGCCACAGCAACACCGGCACAAGAGACAAAAACAATCTGGATGGTGCCGAAGATGAATACAATCCTGATCAACCTGCCTTCAAGCAGGCCGGACCGGTCATGGACGGATACTTGGAGAGGGACAACTATATGTCTTCCTCCGAAGACGATGTGGGCCTCGGCGATGATGAATTCGGCGTGCCTGAGGATCCCGCGAAACAAGTTTGCTTTAAACGACGGCTTATGGCCACCGCGAGGAGCCTGCAAAAGAAGCAACAGCAGCTCAAAGCTGACCAAGAATTGCTCGCTGACAGATGGACCAAGGTCCTGGCCACCGAGGAATATGGACTCGACCACCCCGACAAAGGGCACACACGGCATAATTCGCTACCCCAACCTAAGAAGGAGATACCAAGGCACATACCCCGACACCAACATACCACCACGATCTAGGACAATACGCAGGAAACACGAGGTGGCATCCTCAAGCCTCGGCGCAATCGTCATAAATGTCAAGCCAGGGAAGTTGGTGCCAAATTCAGCAGCCCCCAGTCCGGTCAGCGGAAAAAGAAAAGCTCAGGCCCATCCGGCCCAAGCAGCATACCCGATCAACCATGTGAAATTCATGGTACCCCCAGAAGGGCGGCCAAGCACACCAATAGAGAATGCCGGATCCTCAAAACAAAACGGCCGATCGCACGCCGGAAACAGTGAAGGGAGGTCTCAAATAATGAAAGACCAATCAAACATGGCGAGGTCAAAGGAAGATCCCCCCACAGTGCAAAAATACAGCCGATCATCTCTAATCACATCGGCTGTCCGGGCAACGTCAGCCATAGCAATTTTATTGCACTCACTATCTACCCAATAGTTTGGGGGACTCCATCTTACATGAGCCATCACGGGCATAAAACTATCAACAATATCTCCTCAAAAGATGCCAGGCGCAAAGGCCAAGTTTTAACTGGCCCACCATACTAATGGTTGTCTTTGAATCACCAAAACAAATACCACGCAAAAGAATAAGTCTTTGGCATTGTCCCCTTATACAGTAATTACCACATACTACCGGGATGAACCACATTGGCTAGATTCAACGAGGTACAACATCAGGCCAGTCCCGCATGACATAGTCACAGTTACGGGCAAGGTCGAACCCCACCCTTAGAGTGGAAATCATATCACCGCTGGAACAACGAGTCGTGCCTGTTTATCAAATTTTGATTCCACAGCCAAACACCCAGACACCAATTGAGGAATCCAAACTACTTTATGGCATGATAGCCTGGTTCAGCCAGGCTCCGCTCAGGCACCCGCGGTTCAACCACAACGGTACATGCAGTTGCCTTTAAGCATTTGTCTTTTACAGACTAACTTTGGCGCAAAACAGGACTGGCGACGCGGAATCAGCTCGGACACACAAGGCAGGAACACATAAGGCAGTCCAGATACACCTCAGATGCACACACAGCCTCCTCAAGTCCGGCCACGACAAGTTCCGCCAAAAATACTCCTTTTCATAAGCATAAACTGCACTCATATGCATAGATATGTCATTTTACTACAATGCGTAGACTTAAATAACACTTACCGGCTGTCGTTTCTCATTGACGCCTTTTTGTCATAAACGACACCCACGCCTTGTGTTATGCCCGATTATGCCAGGGGCTTCATAGTACGGCAATAAAGTTCGACCACCTTTTCGGTCGCTCGGCACCCCGAACTTATAGCACTATATGTATCAGCTCCGAATCATGTCTTAGGTCATTAGTTGGGTTTGCCTGGCTCCCATGTTTTGGTACCTTATGTTCCGCTCCATCGGCTAAGGTAGCGCTGGGAGAACTACTGTGATTGTGTCCCGGTTCTTACGGACGAGCACCTCAGTAGAGAAAGCTGAAAACTGACTGTCATGATACAGTGAGAGCCGGTCAACTATTCGAGAGGTTGTAAAATCTTTAAAGATTTATTCCGCATAATGCCATTATAAATGCAAAGTGCGACGGATCGGTCTTCCGATCAAGCACCGATAGAGCCCCTAGTTTGGCCTTCGGAACACTAGGGGCTGCGCCCACCATACTCGAATTCCTATGGCTAAGTGAGAGTGATAAAGCCCTATAGTCTGATTGCCTAGTTTTTGGTGAGGAACACCTCCTTAAAAGGACCCAACAATGGGATAAAGAGTGTTCAGGTATGTCCCGAACACCCCCGTACTTTTTATGTGGGGGCAGAAGCCAACGACTGGCCAACTCTCAGGATTTATATACACTAAACAGCTGCACAGGAAGAACAAACGTTCAAACAAAACAGGTAATAAATAATAAAAGTGCCATTATCCCACATTACAAAGAATGGCACGACTGCCTTTAGGGAAATATAGTGTCTTTGGTACACTTATCCGCCACAAGGCGGGCTCCTTTTAGTACACCTTCATAGTACAACTCGGGCTTGCGATGTTCCTTACCCTCCGGCAGCCCCTTAGTCATTAGCTTCTCAGCATCAAGCTTCCCCCAATGCACCTTCGCATGGGCAAATGCCATGCGTGCACCCTCTATGCAGACCGATTGCTTAATGACATCAAGTCGAGGGCAAGCGCCAACAATCTGCTTCACGAGTCCGAAGTAACTGCTTGGAATTGGCTCCGCAGGCCACAACCGGACAACCAAGTCCTTCATGGCTAGTTCGGCCGCCTGGTGCAGTTCGACCAGCTGCTTCAGCTGATCGATGAAGGGCACCGGATAATTCGGCGCCAAATACTGCGACCAGAAATCCCTCTCCGCAGACTTCTTCTCCTCGGTCCGGTAGAATTGGGCAGCATCTAATATGCTGCGAGGCAGATCCACAAACGCCCCTAGTGAAACAAGAATTCAGCTTATCGCTTAGAGTTCCTCCCATTATCATGTAAAAATGGCCTTGAGTACAAAAGGCCTTACCAGCCGCAACATTTCGGGCCTCCTGAATGTCCCTCAGAGCACCTCGGGCTTCTTCCCGAGCATCCTCTGCGGCTTGGAGAGCTTGGGCGAGTTCAGATTCTTTCCCTGCTAGACTCTGCTCCAAGCCCTCGCTTTTCTTCACGGCTTCCAAGAGCTCTCGCTCAGCTTCAATGACCCTGGCCTCGTGCTTCTCACGAAGAGCCTGTTCGGCGGCAGCCTTACTATCGGCTTCAGCCACAACCTTCTTCAGTGCCTCAATTTCGGCACTCGCCCCTAGAGCATACAATGCAAATATTTAATCAGGCACAACTTCTAATTCATGCTCAACTTAGCACAAGGTTTCGACATACCTTGCTTGTCCTCAAACTGCTTCTTCACGCGGCCAAGTTCCTCTTTGGCCCGTTCCAGACGCTGCTTTAGTTCAGACACCTCCGCACTATGAGCGGCGGTCGTCCCTGCAGATGCCTGTTTTCAAACAAAGGGTACACATCATTAACTGAGTCTCCTCCAATGCGGATGATTTGATCCCCTGTCCGGCTTTCTCTCTCTTTCGCCGGTCAGTGCATCAGGGGCTATTACTCACACTGTGACAATCTCCAAAAGGTTCCTAAAAACATACCTCAAAGCCCTTTATAAGGCCAAGGCAGGACTCATTCAGTCCGCGCTCGGCGGACTGAATCTTTTCAATCACCGCACCCATGAGGGTCCTATGTTCATCCACGATAGACGTGCTCCTTAGTGCTGTCGATAGGCCACCTGACAGCTCTGCTTGGACAGAGGTTGCTGTCACATCCTAGTTAGCCATGCATTAGAGTGTTGCATCATGTTTACTCTTTCATCAGAAACTTGAAATGGGGATCTGTGAAACCCTCAGAATCTTTTTGAAAATGACCCAAATAAAAATTTCTCCAAAAGGGTCCAAGAAAATGCTCATGTTGCTCTCTGAAAATATTGGACAGAGATAAAAATCAAACCAATATTTTTAAGAGCTCATAGGTATTTATTTTGGGCATTTGGAATTAATGCATAAATATTTGCATTGGAAATATATTAATTATATATATTAATATATGTCCAAATATTATGCCATTTATAAAGGAGCTCTGGAATAATATATCTAGCTCCTGCAAAAATTGGCATAAGGAAATAAAATGATTTAATATTTTATTTAAATCAAAACAAATGTCAGAAATTAGAAAACAGAAAATAATTAAAAGGGAGAAGCTTACCTGGGCTCCTCCCTGTGCAGCCCAGCCAGCTGGCTGGCCCAGCCAGCAGGCGGCCCAGCCCACCACTGCAGCCCTCCGTCGTCTTCCTCCCCTCGCCTCGAAGCTGCTGCGTGCTCGCACGCGCACGGCCGCGCGGCCACCTCCTGCTTGCCGACGAGCTCCTGGCCGCGTGGACGACTCCCGCAGGCCGTCCCGATCCCCCCTGCTCTCTCTCACTCTCCCCCGGCTCTTCCCTCCTCTCCCTCGCTCTCTCTCTCACACGGCCGAACACCACCGTCGCCGCCGTTCGCCACAGCAGCCGTCTCCGGCGACCCCTCGCTCCCCCGACTAGCTCAGAAGCTCCGCCACGACCCCCTCTTCCTCCCCACCGCTCCACGGGTCCCCAGAAGCCCTGCATCGCTGCCACGTCGCCGTTCCCCTCTTCGGGCTCCGACCATCGCCGCCGTCGAATTCGTCGTCTCCAGCGCGTCCCCGAGCCCGCTAACCATCCCTGCAGCTCCGCGGTGAGCCCCCGGATCGTTTCCCCCTTCTCCCCTGGTCTCTTCCGACCTCTAGGCCGTAGCCCCACCTTGGCCGAGAGCTCCACGCCGCCGGCGATGTCGCCGTCGTGGCCACGGTCACCGTAGCACCCAACCAAGCACACTATCGTGCTCCACACCTCACTAGGAGTACGCAGCACGCGCTAACGCCTCCCCAAACCCCCTGCAACACCGATCCCGACCGCACCCGAACTCCGGCGGCCGCAGCCGAGCTCGCCGCCGTCGACTCCGGCCACCCCAGGCCCAGCCACGGCCACCGTTCGACGCGCGGGAGCAAGAGCTTTCCAACGAGCCCAAGCACGGCCTCGCCCGTGCCCTGTAGCGCGATCCCGCGTCGCGCCGCCGTCTCGGACCTCGTCGGCGTCACGTCGCCGGTGGGTTTGACCCACTTTGACCACGGCAGGACACCCCTGAGTCCCTGACAGGTGGGCCCAGCCCTGTAGCTAATTAGGATTAGTGCTAACCACTGTTAGTTAACCCCCTGACACTGACCAGTGGGCCCCAGCGCCACTAATCCCTAATTAGGATTAATTTAAACCTGTTAAACCCCCCTGTCATTGACGTGTGGCCCCCACACGTCAGGTTTGACCCCAGACAGCCGCAGTTGACCACTGACGTCATGCTGACGTCATGCTGGCGCAATAATTATAATTTCTGGATTTAATTTAAATCAGGAAATTCCAGAATATTATTTAAACTTCAAAAATTCATAACTTTTATTCTGTAACTCCAAATTGGACAAATTATATATGAAAAATGATCAGAAAAATCCAATCTATCCATCTGTACTATTTTCATGCATGACCAAACAAGTTAAATTGATGTTTCAAGCAGAACAAGGAAAAGCACTTTAAAGAGGCCATGTTTGAGTTTGAAATTTGAATCTTTGATTCAAATTTGTTCAAACCCTTCTGGTTTTAGTTGCATTAGCCCAACACACTCATATTGCCATGTTTCATGCATGCATCATATTGTTGCACATTGTTTGGTGATGCTTGTGTATCGATGTCCTTTGCGACAGGTTCTGCCCCCGAGGAGTACCGTGATTACCCTAACGAAGAACCGTATCAGTGCATCGAACCATCAGGCAAGCAACCAACCATTTGATCATATCGATACAATCCCATGTTCTCGCCCCTGCTCTCTTTTACTGCATTAAGACAACGCGCTTCAAACTGCTGTGTGCTACGGTAGTTGAACCCATTTCCTCTGCATGACCTGTCATTGCCACAGTAACTAGATGAAACCCACTAGCATGTGTAGGAGTTGCTTGAGCCATATGTATGTGTTGTTCCTACCTTGCTATGCCTGCTATGCTTAGAGTCGTGTCAGGTCTGGTTCATCTGGGTGATGGGCTAGAGTGAAATGATTATGTCGGTAATGAGAGTGGTGTGGTGAACACGATTTGGTAAAGGTATCGATGAGAGGCCATGTAGGAGTACATGGTGGGTTGTTTCATTGAAGCCGACCTTAAGCATTGAGATCTGTATGTGTGATTTAAGAATCAGCTACTACCATGCATTGGGCCCGAAACCAATGGACCCTCTCGGCTTCTTATTCACCCTAGTTCTCCGTCCGGGAGTTGCAAGTAGTTTCTGGTGTTTGTAGCCTACTGGAGGCCGTGGACAGCGCTGACCATAGGGGTGGGTTGTGATGCGGTAGGTACGTGGCACGGTGTACCGAATACCCGTTAGGTATCTCGGGAACCCTGTTCACATCGTTCGGGGCCGTATGGGAAACCTCGGCCGGACTCCCTGCGGATGGAACCTGAATAGGCGATAAACCTGGACTGGAGGCTTAGGTGACTAGGTAGGTCGTGGCCGACACCCATGTTGGGCTTCCGCTTGAAGGTTGCCGAGTACATGTCGTGTAAACGACGGTAAGTGGTGAGAGCGTGTATGAAGGAGTACACCCCTGCAGGGTTAACATGATCTATTCGAATAGCCGCGTCCGCGGTAAAGGACTACTTGGTTGCCTATACAGTTCATAGACAAGTAAATGGAAACTACTAAAAGCCTCAAGATAAGTGTGAGTGCCGAGGATGGCTCTTCCGTAGGAAGACGGAGGTGGATCCTCGGTAGTGTATTGAAGTGGTGAGTAGTGGACTCGTGTGCGCAAAACCATTTCAAGTTGGAGTATCGTAGGATAGCCTAGCCAAGAGTCAAAGCTGGCTTGCTGCAATAACTCCACCAACCCTTCTTGATACTATGCATGTATGTAGGATCTGATGTAAGTCTTGCTGAGTACCTTTGTACTCATGTTGCTATAATTTACATTTTTACAGAAGACGCTGCAACCCCTTCTGATGGGTTCTATGTAGACGTTGACATCAACGAGTAGGCTAAAGACCCAGGTGGTGACCCTGAGCTTGTGATGGACCACGTAGTATAGCTAGGCTTTCCAAGCCTCTTTTATTTTACTAGTTGTCTGTACTCAGACAAGTTACTTCCGCTGCTGGTTTGTATGACTGTATGACTTGTATGTTGGGTCGTGAGACCCGTACCTTTGTGTATGTTATGTATGGCTCCCTGAGCCTTAAATAAAGTACTTGTGTCGTAGAGTCATGTTGTGATGCTTCGTTGTATTTGCACATATCGAGCATATTGTGTGTATGATTGAAATGCTTGGTATGTGTGGGATCTGACTATCTAGTTGTTTATCTTTAGTAGCCTCTCTTACCGGGAAATGTCTCCTAGTGTTACCGCTGAGCCATGGTAGCTTGCTACTGCTCTGGAACACTCAGGCTGGCCGGCATGTGTCCTTCTTCGTTCCTGTGTCTGTCCCTTCGGGGAAATGTCACGCTTTGAGTACCGGAGTCCTGTTAGCCCGCTACAGCCCGGTTTACCGGAGTCCTGCTAGCCCAGTGCTACAGCCCGGACCCATTTGCTGATGATCGACACGTTCGGAGCTGGGTCATGGATGCCTGTCCCTGTAAGTCTGTGCCACTTTGGGTTTACGACTAGTCATGTCAGCCCGGGCTCCTTATCATATGGATGCTAGCGACACTATCATATACGTGAGCCAAAAGGCGCAAACGGTCCCGGGCAAAGGTAAGGCGACACCCGTGGGAATACCGTGCGTGAGGCCGCAAAGTGATATGAGGTGTTACCGGCTAGATCGATGTGACATCGAGTCGGGGTCCTGACAGTTGCTGGCGGAGTAGGCAAGCTTCCCCCCATCAAAGGTAGCTGCTCGCCCGATCCTGGAGCTTTAAAGCTCTCCAAGACCGCGTCTGGCTGCGGTCCGAACCTAAGATCGTTCCCGCCATGGACACGCCTGGGAGCCGCTGCTCCTGTGTGTCCGGCCCTAGGGATATGCCCCCCTGGACCGGGTCCCACTGAGACGACATCTCGGTGTCGCGCCTAGGCTTCAGGGAAGGGGCCTCTGGAGGCTTCTTGCTCGCTAGGGCATCAGAGCTCAGTGAATCCTCTGATGAGGACTGTCCGGCGTGGGACCTCGCCCGGCTGCACAAAATATGGCGACGGTCGAAACTACCACATCCTAACAACCCCGAGCGCGTATGCGTGTTCGGAATTCATATACTTACGACTTTTCCAAGGGCTGGACCCTGGGATCCCACTCCGGGCTGCTATCAGCAGCCGTGGTGGATGCCTCTGGAGGGAACCTTTCCCCCTCTTTGGTGATTCGGCCTCCAGGGATGTGGAAGCCGTCCTTTTCTTCCCACCCCCTGCGGGGACTCGTCTTCCTCCTCCTCCTCTTTGTCTTTGGAGGAGGGATGGTCGCTGGAGTCTTCGGATTTTGCGTACGAAGCATCGCAACGACGGAGGCCACTCCGGGTCTTCTTGACCTTCTTGGAAGCCTCTTTTTTCAGCGCCTCGTAAGGCGCTGGGACCAGCATCTTCGTCAAAAGAGGTCCGGCCGGTACCTCCGGCAACGGGGCAGGACAGTGTATCCGCTCCACCCTTTTTATCCATCCCTGAGGTCATGATAAAGCATGATAAAAGCGTCTCCCTCGGGACATGTCAACTGAAGCGTGGATGGGCAGAGCACAACAATGACTTATCGGACTTGCAGAGTGGGATAGTTGATACCCACGGTCCTCGGCGGAGCCCGGCCATGATTTGCCGGACTTAAAGAGCACCTTCTAGATATCCTTGTGGGAGGAACCATAGAGCTCCCGTAGGGTCTGGTGCTCGGTTGGGTCGTATTCCCACAAATTGCAGGCTCGACGCTGGCAAGGGAGAACCAGGCGAACTAACATCACCTGGACTACGTCGACAAGTTTGACATCCTTGTCGACCACACTCTAGACGCGCGTCCAGAGCAGTGATAGCTCATCGGGCGAGGACCAGTTCAGGCCCTTCTCAGGCCAGGACGTGAGCTGCAGTGGGGCTCCGGATCTGAATTCAGGAGCTGCAACCACTTTTTACCGCGCGGTTCGGTGATATAGAACCACTGCTGCTGCCACTCCTTGATGGAGTCATTGAAGGCACCCGTCGGCCATACAACCTTGGGCATCTTGCTCACCATGGCGCCGCCGCACTCAGCGTTCTCGCCACTCACCACCTTGGCTTCACATTGGGAAATCTTCAGCCATAGGCCGAAGTGAGGCGAAATTCGGAGACAAGCCTCACACACGACGATGAACGTCGAGATATTAAGGAAAGAATTGGGGGACAGATCATGAAAGTCAATCCCGTAATAATACATGATACCGCAAACGAATGGGTGAAGGGGAAACCCGAGCCCACGGACAAAATGAGGAATAAACATGACCCTCTCGTGGGGCTCCGGAGTAGGGACGATCTGTCCCGCCGGCGGAAGACGGTGGCCGATCTTTTTGGCCAGGTACCCGGCCTCTCGGAGCCTCTTGATATCCTTCTCCTGGACGGTAGAGGCTGTCCATTTGCCTCCTACTCCAGATTTGGACATCTTTGGAGAACCTCTCTTCGATGGAGAAGAAGAGTGCTTGGGCGCTAGGGCTCGAGCAGAGGGAAATGGACTAGCAAAGGGAAAAGGCGTGGGTAAAAAGGAAGAGACCTTATCTCTTTATAGAGGTGGTAAAAGCTTTTGTGCCTCCCCACTTGCCTGGTGGAACCCGCTCGTTTCCCACTTGCCGCAATTAGCGGTACGGTTGGGCTACCCACACCCCTATTGATGATAATCCCGTAATAAGGGGACACGATCTCCGGTTCGGCAAGACGTGCAGAGGAAACCGCCTCGCAATATGCGCTTCGGCTGGTCATAGGAAAACGGTCGAATGATGATCCGACCGTAGTGTCATGTCATGTTGTCGAAAGTTGTCAGCAGGTCACGTTTGTGAAATGTCATTCTCTCTACGGTGGTGTATGAAGATCATCTTGCAGATCCGGACACGATCCAAGTGTTCGATAATTATTTTGGATTATTCGGAGATGGAGCCCGCCTTGCAATGCCGAAGACAAAACTGCGTGCCGGACTCAACGTCATTGAAGCCTGGTTCAGGGGCTACTGAGGGAGTCCTGGATTAGGGGGTATCCGGACAGTCGGACTATATACTTTGGCCGGACTGTGGGACCGTGAAGATACAAGACTCAAGACTCCGTCCCGTGTCTGGATGAGACTCTCCTTTGCATGGTAGACAAGCTTGGCAATCCGGATATTATATTTCCTTCTTTGTAACCGACTCCATGTAAACCCTAGCCCCCTCCAGTGTCTATATAAACCGTAGGGTTTAGTCCTTAGAGGGATGATCAGAATCATAATCATCATAGGCTAGCTTCTAGGGTTTAGCCTCTACGATCTCGTGGTAGATCAACTCTTGTAACACTCATATCACATCAATATCAATCAAGCAGGAAGTAGGGTTTTACCTCCATCAAGAGGGCCTGAACCTGGGTAAACATTGTGTCCCTTGGATCATGTCATTAGCCTAAGACGCACAGATCGGGACCCCCTACCAGAGATCCGTTGGTTTTGACACCGACAGCTGGGCCTCCAGTTAATAGGTTAGTCCCAAAAGTAATATAAAAGTGTATAATAAAGCCCGTAATCATTCAAAACAGATAATAAAATAGCATGAATGCTTCATAAATTATAGATACGTTGGAGACGTATCAGCATCCCCAAGCTTAATTCCTGCTCGTCCTCGAGTAGGTAAATGGTAAAAGAAAGAATTTTTGAAGTGTGAATGCTAGCAGGTGCACAAGTTTGATCAATGATAACTTCAATCACCTTTTCTAGCATCATTATATGTCATAATAGTAGTTCATCTCATAAAACTTCTCAAGATTAAGTAACAAGCTATTCACACGTTAAAGCATAGACCGTAAACTTTCTTGAAAACTAGCAAACTTCATTCTTTGTCATCAGACAATTACAATTCATCTTATTTTCAGGAAGGGTCTATGTCAGAGCTTTTATTTAGCAAACTCCACATACTCAAATATCATATAGTCTTCTACAATTGCTAACACTCACGCAATACTAATGGTTATGGAGTTTCAATCAGACACTGAGAAAGATATGGGCTTATAGTGTTGCCTCCCAACGTATTCACCTTTGGGTGATGTCAATAATAATAGTTCATGCTAACTTACATCCAATTGGATATATATATCAGGATCTTTCCGACACGAGGTGCTTGCCAAAGGATAAAATGAAAAAGGGAAAGGTGAAGATCACCTTGACTCTTGCATAAAGTAAAAGACATAAAGTAAAAGATAGGGCCTTCGTAGAGGGAAGCAGAGGTTGTCATGCGCTTTTATGGTTGGATGCACAAAATCTTAATGCAAAAGAATGTCACTTTGTCTTGCCACTTGTATATGGACCTTTGTTATGCAATCCGTCGCTTTTATTGCTTCCATAACAAGATTGTATAAAGCTTATTTTCTTCACACTAATAGATCATACATATTTAGAGAGCAATTTTTATTGCTTGCACCGATGACAACTTACTTGAAGGATCTTACTCAATCCATTGGTAGGTATGGTGGACTCTCATGGCAAAACTGGGTTTAAGGATATTTGGAAGCACAAGTAGTATCTCTACTTGGCGCAAGGAATTTGGCTAGCATGATGGGAAAGGCAAGCTCAACATGTTTGAATGATCCATGACAATATACTTTAACTGAGATGTGAGAAAACATAACCCATTACGTTGTCTTCCTTGTCCAACATCAACTCTTTAGCATGTCATACTTAATGAGTGCTCACAATTATAAAAGATGTCTAGGATAGTATATTTATATGTGAAATCTCTCTTCCTTCAATATTCTTTCATGAATTGTTCAAATGACCAATACAATGCTTGCTAACCTTCAATAAATTTACAACCTCTACTTCTTAGATGTGAAGTCATTACTCCCCATGGGATAAGCAAATGAAACATATATAATTTCAGATTTATGACATTCAACTCATTCAACCATCTACTCATAGGATATAAGTGAAGCACACGAGTAAGTGACAAACTACTCCAAAAAGATATAAGTGAAGATCAATGAGTAGCTAAATAATTATGCAACTTTGTGAAGACTCTCTCTCATTTAAGAATTTCAGATCTTGGTATTTTATTCAACAACAAGCTAAACAAAATAAAATGACATTGCAAGGATAGAACAACTCATGTGAAGAAGCAAAAACTTAGGTTCAACCGATACTAACCGATAGTTGTTGAAGAAGAAAGGTGGGATGCCAAACGGGGCATCCTCAAGCTTAGATGCTTGAGACTTATTGAAATATTATCTTGGGGTGCCTTGGGCATCCCCAAGCTTGAACTTTTGTGTTTCCTTAATTCCTCTCATATCATGGTTTCTCTTTTTATCAAAAGCTTCATCCACACCAAACTCAACAAGAACTCGTGAGATAAGTTAGTATAAACCAATGCAAAACCTTATCATTTTCTACTGTAACAAATCACTAAAATTATTGTTCAACATTGCATACTAAATGCCTCTGCATATTTAGTACTCCTATCCTCAAATAGAATCATTAAACAAGCAAACATATGCAAACAATGCAACCATAACAGCAATCTGCCAAAACAGTATAGTCCGTAAAGAATGCAAGATTCATCATACTTCCCTAACTCCAAAAATTATGAGAAAAATACCTCACTGTATAATATTTATCAGAGCTCAATATGCAAAAAGTTTCAACATTATACCATTCTCTTACTTTTCTAGGGAATTTTTGCAACAGCGGTAAACTTTCTGTTTTCAAACAACAACATGTATACTAGCAAAATAAGCATGGTAAAGGCTATCCTTGAAATTTTTATTGAAAATATAGATGCCAAAAATTATTATAAATAACATCAAGCAAATACTAACAAAATAAAATGACGCTCCAAGCAAAACACATATCATGTGGTGAATAAAAATATAGCTCCAAGTAAAGTTACCGATGAACGAAGACGAAAGAGGGGATGCCTTCCGAGGCATCCCCAAGTTTAGGCTCTTGCTTGTCCTTGAATATTACCTTGGGGTGCCTTGGGCATCCCCAAGCTTAGGCTCTTACCACTCCTTATTCCATAGTCCATCGAATCTTTACCCAAAACTTGAAAACTTCACAACACAAAACTCAACAGAAAACTCGTAAGCTCCGTTAGTATAAGAAAATAAAACCACCACTTAGGTACTGTAATGAACTCATTCTAAATTCACATTGGTGTAATATCTACTGTATTCCAACTTCTCTATGGTTCATACCCTCCGATACTACTCATAGATTCATCAAAATAAGCAAACAACACATAGAAAACAGAATCTGTCAAAAACAGAACAGTCTGCACTAATCTATATCAGACGTATACTTCTGGAACTCCAAAAATCCTACCAAATTAGGAAGTACTAAGACATTTGTGTATAAATCCAGATAAAAAATAATCAGATCAGAAGCATATTCCTCTGAATTATCGAAACTAATTTACTGGGTGCAAAAGTTTCTGATTTTCAGCAGGATCAACACAACTATCACTATAAGCTATCCTAAAGGTCTTACTTGGCACTTTATTGAAACAAAAGCTATAAAACAAGATTATTACAGTAGCATAATCATGTGAGCACACAAAAACAGTAGGGCTAAATATTGGGTTGTCTCCCAACAAGCGCTTTTCTTTAATGCCTTTCTAGCTAGCCATGATGATGACAATGATGCTCACATAAAGATAAAAATTGAAACATAACGGGAGCATCATGAAGCACATGAATAGCACATTTAAGTCTAACCCACTTCCTATGCATAGGGATTTTGTGAGCAAACAACTTATGGGAACAATAATCAACTAGCATAGGAAGGCAAACCAAACATAACTTCAAAATTTTAAGCACATAGAGAGGAAACTTGATATTATTGCAATTCCTACAAGCATATGTTCCTACCTCATAATAATTTTTAGTAGCATCATGAATGAATCCAACAATATAACCAGAACCTAAAGCATTCTTTTCATGATCTACAAGCATAGAAAATTTACTACTCTCCACATAAGCAAATTCTTCTCATTAGGGATAGTGGGAGTATCATAGGAGACTCGAATACTAAAAGTTGTTTCCACATTAAAAGAGTGTTGTTCAGAAAAAGGGTAATCATAATCATGACAAGTTTTATAAATATAATCATCACTACTTCTTATAGCATAAGTTTCATCACAATAATCATCACAAGTAGCAACTTTGTTCTCATCATAATCGATTGAAACCTCTTCCAAGATAGTGGAATCATCACTAAATAAAGTTGACACTCTTCCAAATCCACTTTCATATTCATCACAATAAGATTCAACATCCTCCAAAATAGTGGGATCATTACTTCCTAAAGTTAACATTCTTCCAAACCAACTTTCAACAATATAATCATCATAGGTAAGAGGCATGCTATCTTCATAACAACTTTGCATATCAAAACTTGGGATGCTAAAAATATTATCTTCATTAAACATAGCATCCCCAAGCTTGGGACAAACATTAATTGCAGCAAATATATTCTCAAATATGTCATCCTCATCAAACATAGCTTCCCCAAGCTTGGTCCATTTCATATCATACACATAATAACTCTCATCATTAATAGTATGGATAGCACCAATAGTATAGCAATTATCATCATCACAATGAGTAGTGGGAACAACATCATTGGGGAGGGATACCTTTTTACCTTTGTTTCTCCTTCTTTCCTTTTTCTTCTTCACATTATGTGTGGGTTCAACCTTCTTCTTTGAGCTCCCTTTTGATGAGATTGGTTGAATAGAAGCTCCTCCTCATTACCTGATTCATCATAAGAAATAATAGGAGGATATTGGGAAGTATATTCCCTTTCATTAGTGTTCTCTTCATCTTCTACTTGATTCCTTTCTTTAGGTAGTTGGCAATATAAGGATTTTCAATGCAATTCACCGCACAATACATATAAATTTCCTCTAGATCAATATCAAGAAAATTCTCAAGATTAAATTCTGGAATAAGCTTAGTTGCACATTTCAATTCTTCATAACCCAAAAGCAAACTAAGTTCATTATGATGCGCAAGGGAAATCAATTCATCACAATTTTTGGACACGATTCGATCATGAAACAATTTGCATCGGAGATTTAAATGACCATGTTCATTGCAAAGTTCAAAAGTACGGTAAAGATATCTTAAATTTTCAGCACTAACATTAAGACTTTCTTGCAAAACTTTAGTTTCTAAATACTTATGCCTCTTGCAATATCTATTTTCCCTATTTGGTGTGTACTTGCAAACCCAATCTACTCCACAAAAATCGACATGCTTATAAGAGATATTTTCATCATAACTAGTGCAATCATCATTAGTACTATGGATATTCAAAGAGTTCATACTAACAACATTGCAATCATGCAAATCATTCAAAGATTTACTACCAAGCATTTTAATGCATTCTTCTTCTAGCACTTGAGCACAATTTTCCTTTTCATCATACTCACGAAAGATATTAAAAACACGAAGCGTATGAGATAAACTCAATTCCATTTTTTGTAATTTTCTTTTATAAACTAGACTAGTGATAAAACAAGAAACAAAAAGATTTGATTGCAAGATCTAAAGATATACCTTCAAGCACTCACCTCCTCGGCAACGACGCCAGAAAAGAGCTTGATGTCTACTACACAACCTTCTTCTTGTAGATGTTGTTGGGCCTCCAAGTGCAGAGGTTTGTAGGACAGTAGCAAATTTCCCTCAAGTGGATGACCTAAGGTTTATCAATCCGTGGGAGGCGTAGGATGAAGATGGTCTCTCTCAAACAACCCTGCAACCAAATAACAAAGAGTCTCTTGTGTCCCCAACACACCCAATACAATGGTAAATTGTATAGGTGCACTAGTTCGGCGAAGAGATGGTGATACAAGTGCAGTATGGATGGTAGATATAGGTATTTGTAATCTGAAATTATAAAAACAGCATGGTAACTAATGATAAAAGTGAGCACAAACGGTATTGCAATGGTAGGAAACAAGGCATAAGGTTCATACTTTCACTAGTGCAAGTTCTCTCAACAATAATAACATACTTGGATCATATAACTATCCCTTAACATGCAACAAAGAGTCACTCCAAAGCCACTAATAGCGGAGAACAAACAAAGATATTATGGTAGGGTACGAAACCACCTCAAAGTTATCCTTTCTGTTCTATCTATTCAAGAGTCCATAGTAAAATAACATGAAGCTATTCTTTCCGTTCAATCTATCATAGAGTTCATACTAGAATAACACCTTAAGACACAAATCACCAAAACCCTG
The DNA here is from genome assembly GCF_018294505.1 of Triticum aestivum. Classification (NCBI taxonomy): domain Eukaryota; kingdom Viridiplantae; phylum Streptophyta; class Magnoliopsida; order Poales; family Poaceae; genus Triticum; species Triticum aestivum. Next base: position 211,017,146 of record NC_057810.1, on the reverse strand, counting down.
ATGTCACCTAGATACTACATTGTCACCTCATGTATCCGTGGGCATGATTATACGATACGCATCACACAATCTCAGATTCATCTATTCAACCAACACAAAGTACTTCAAAGAGTGCCCCAAAGTTTCTACCGGAGAGTCAAGACGAAAACGTGTGCCAACCTCTATGCATAGGTTCATGGGCGGAACCCGCAAGTTGATCACCAAAACATACATCAAGTGGATCACGTGATATCCCATTGTCACCACAAATAAGCACGGCAAGACATACATCAAGTGTTCTCAAATCCTTAAAGACTCAATCCAATAAGATAACTTCAAGAGGAAAACTCAATTCATCACAAGAGAGTAGAGGGGGAGAAACATCATAAGATCCAACTATAATAGCAAAGCTCACGATACATCAAGATCGTGCCATAGAGAGAAAACGAGAGAGAGAGAGAGATCAAACACATAGCTATTGGTACATACCCTCAGCCCCGAGGGTGAACTACTCCCTCCTCGTCATGGAGAGCGCCGGGATGATGAAGATGGCTACCGGTGAGGTATCCCCCCCTCCGGTAGGGTGCCGGAATGGGCTTCGAGAGGTTTTTGGTGGCTATAGAGGCTTGCGGCGGCGGAACTCTCGATCTATCTTGTTCTTCGATGGTTTTAGGGTATATGGGAATATATAGGCGAAAGAAGTCGGTCGGGGGAGCCTCAAGGGGCCCACGAGACAGGGGGCGCCCAGCAGGGGGGAGGGGGCACCCCCCACCCTCGTGGCCACCTCAAAGTTTCCTTGCCTTCAACTCCAAGTCTGCTGGATCACGTTCGTTCCAAAAATCACGCTCCCGAAGGTTTCATTCCGTTTGGACTCCGTTTGATATTCCTTTTCTTCGAAACACTAAAATAGGCAAGAAAACAGCAATATGGGCTGGGCCTCCGGTTAATAGGTTAGTCCCAAAAGTAATATAAAAGTGTATAATAAAGCCCGTAATCATCCAAAACAGATAATAAAATAGCATGAATGCTTCATAAATTATAGATACATTGGAGACGTATCACAGAGCCGACCACGGAAGGCGGGAGTAGGCAGTTCCACCGGTGCTGGTTTGGGCGGCTGGAGCACGAAGATCAGAGACTGAAGACGCACGATTGTCGTTAGATTGGCATCTGACAGTCTGACACTGGTAGAGTCGATTGTTGACTAAGTTTTTTTTTGAGAAACCTTGTGTACGCATGAACTTAGTAGGCCCAGAGGTCAACCTTCAAATCCGTGGCAGACAACATAGAGCCCATTTACTATTTTTTAATAATTTGCAGCCCATTTGCTAATTCTTAAGGAATTTGTTACAACCCATTTTCTTCCCAGGACCACGGTAAAAAAGTTCAACCTTATTTTGCATATTTCGGTGGAGTCCGAACTATTTTAATCCAAAATGATAAACATTTATTTTTTTAAGAACTTATTGATTTGCCAAAAAAAATACCGTTTTGTTTTTGTAAGCTAATAATATGCACGACAATTGAGTTGGTTTTAGGGAAAACAAGTGGTAAAAAAAATCAGCGCTGGGAGGGAAAACAAAAAAAAAATAAGGATGTAGAGATGAAAAGGGAACTTTATGCATTTTCAATATAATAATACGTGTATATGAACTAGTAAAACTATGGGTAGAGATTAGAAAACGGAAGTAGAATATGGCGATTCAAGAGGAAAATAGAACTTGGCCGTGTGTATGATTCAGTAAAAAAAATGCCTACGGATGTTCTAAGACAAAATATAACTAAGGCTGGCGGGCCAGAGGCCAGTTGGTACCTGCCAGATCTTTGTGCCCCGTTGTCGTCATGGGTTGTGCCTGTTAAAAACAAAACCAAGCCTGGGCAGTCTACAACCCAGTTGAAACTTGCTCGACTTGAAAAAACAATATACCTGTTGGATCCCAATTATCAGTGTGTACTTGCAGAATTCTCTCGTTTATTGACTATGCTGAAGACTTCATGGGTTTCACCATCTCAGACGTCAGCATTATTTTTCCATCGTGATAATAAGTGCATGCACTTGCTTGTGTACGACCATGGACCTGTTGGTTCCGTACGGTTAGGCTCTGTATGGACAGCTGTCTTGTGGTTCCACAAACGAATTTCATGCAAATCAGATGGTTTTCAGTGAAAGTGGACTAAATTCATTGCATTTTACATATTTATTTTCATTATGGAATCTTTTACATATTTCAACTAATAATAACGGACTAGGCCTTTTTTTAGTCCATGGGAGGCGCTTCACGATCGAGGTCGCGACTCTTAACTGTTCTGGAAGGCCCAAATCCATCGCTCCTCTCTTTTAACAATTTACAGCTGGGCTTGGCATGCCACAACCTAGTTTCGATGTGCTGCACCCATCTACCAGCCCGTGAAACCGGATGGATCCCCTGTGTACTTCAAAGATGTAAAATTTTTGGAGAACAGGGAATTCAAACGGCAGGTGCTTATGCTACCCATCAAATAAAAACCAGGTGCCTGAAAATTCATTTTGAAACAAGTGATTCAACTTTATATCCACGTCAACCCTCGACATGATGGTTGGAAGCAAATGCCAAGTTCATACCGAAAGATCGTTAACAACAATACCAACTTGCAGACGACCAGGTAGTACAAGTACCAATACCAAACTAACTTATAATCTTTTTTGGTCCTGGCCCTAGTGTTCGTCTGGTAGAAAATCTTGCAGAGGACCAGCTCCCGCTCCTTCTCTTGCTCTAGGTCCCCTAGGTGGTACTAGTGCATCACCTAGTTGGTCCTCTACTGTTCGAAGTTCTTGTTGGTGTGCAGCACTAGAACCTTTTTGCTGCCCGTCTGCCGCCCGTTGACCATCCTCGGCAAGGTATTGCTGGTCTTGTACCACATCGCGTGCATTCCGCACTTCGACTATATCTGCAACGCGTCCACGTGCCCCTTTTGAACGCCCTAGAGTTACGCTGGAAGAAATGCTTGCTTAGGCCACTCAGTGTGGTACCTGCAGTATTGTCGAATACAGGTTCTAGTATACATAGTTGGCATTTTCATAACATCTTTGACATGTTGCAATCACTTGTTTCCCTTTTTATTAATAGTCAAATTGTAATTGCTTCATGATACGTCTCCAGCGTCTCCAACGTATCTATAATTTATGAAGCATTCATGCTATTTTATTATCTATTTTGAATGATTACATGCTTTATTATACACTTTTATATTACTTTTGGGACTAACCTATTAACCGGAGGCCCAGCCCATATTGCTGTTTTATTGCCTGCTTCAATATTTCAAAGAAAAGGAATATGAAACGGAGTCCAAACGGAATGAAACCTTCGGGAGCGTGATTTTTGGAAAGGATATGATCCGGGAGACTTGGAGTTCAAGCCAGGGAAGGCTCGAGGAAGCCAGGAGATAGGAGGGTGCGCCCACCCCCTGGGCGCGCCCCTGTCTCCTGGGCCCCTCGAGGCTCCCCTGACCGACTTCTTTCACCTATATAAGTCCACGTACCCTAAAAACATCGAAGACGAAGATAGATCGGGAGTTCCGCCGCCGCAAGCCTCTGTAGCCACCAAAAACCTCTCGGGAGCCCGTTCCGGCACCCTGCCGAAGGGGGAACCCATCACCGGTGGCCTTCTTCATCATCCCGGTGCTCTCCATGATGAGGAGGGAGTAGTTCACCCTCGGGGCTGAGGGTATGTACCAGTAGCTATGTGTTTGATCTCTCTCTCTCTCTCTCTCTCGTGTTCTCTCTATGGCACGATCTTGATGTATCACGAGCTTTGCTATTATAGTTGGATCTTATGATGTTTCTCCCCCTCTAATCTCTTGTGATGAATTGAGTTTTCCTCTTGAAGTTATCTTATCGGATTGAGTCTTTAAGGATTTGAGAACACTTGATGTATGTCTTGCCGTGTTTGTCTGTGGTGACAATGGGATATCACGTGCCACTTGATGTATGTTTTGGTGATCAACTTGCGGGTTCCGCCCATGAACCTATGCATAGGGGTTGGCACATGTTTTCGTCTTGACTCTCCAGTAGAAACTTTGGGGCACTCTTTCATGTACTTTTGTGTTGGTTGAATAGATGAATCTGAGATTGTGTGATGCATATCGTATAATCATGCCCACGGATACTTGAGGTGACAATGGAGTATCTAGGTGACATTAGGGTTTTAGTTGATTTGTGTCTTAAGGTGTTATTCTAGTACGAACTCTTGAATAGATTGATCCGAAAGAATAACTTTGAGGTGGTTTCATACCCTACCATAATCTATTTGTTTGTTCTCCGCTATTAGTGGCTTTGGGGTGACTCTTTGTTGCATGTTGAGGGATTGTTATATGATCTATCTATGTTATTATTGTTGAGAGAACTTGCACTAGTGAAAGTATGAACCCTATGCCTTGTTTCCTACCATTGCAATACCGTTTGTGCTCACTTTTATCATTAGTTACCATGCTGTTTTTATAATTTCAGATTACAAATACCTATATCTACCATCCATATTGCACTTGTATCACCATCTCTTCGCCGAACTAGTGCAGCTATACAATTTACCATTGTATTGGGTGTGTTGGGGACACAAGATACTCTTTGTTATTTGGTTGCATTGTTGTTTGAGAGAGACCAACTTCATCCTATGCCTCCCATGGATTGATAAACCTTAGGTCATCCACTTGAGGGAAATTTGCTACTGTCCTACAAACCTGTGCACTTGCAGGCCCAACAACGTCTACAAGAAGAAGGTTGTGTAGTAGACATCAAGCTCTTTTCTAGCGCCGTTGCCGAGGAGGTGAGTGCTTGAAGGTATATCTTTAGATCTTGCAATCGAATCTTTTTGTTTCTTGTTTTATCACTAGTTTAGTTTATGAAAGAAAACCAAAAAAATGGAGTTAAGTTTGTCTGATATGCTTCATCTTTTTAATATCTTTCGTGAGTTTGATGAAAAGGAAAATTGTGCTCAAGTGCTAGAAGAAGAAATCGGTAGAAAAATCTTTGAATGATGAGCATGATTGCAATGTTGTTAGTATGAACTCTTTGAATATCCATAGTACTAATGATGATTGCACTAGTTATGATGAAAATGTCTCCTATAAGCATGTCGATTTTTGTGGAGAGCATTAGGTTTGCATAGATACACCAAATAGAGAAGATAGATATTGCAAGAGGCATAAGCATGTAGAAACTAAATTGTTCCAAGAAAGGCTAGATAAGAGTGCTGAAAAATTATATTTCCTTGGCCGTACTTGTGAACTTTGCAATGAAAGTGGTCATTTACATCTCCGATGCAAGTTGTTTCATGATCGAATCGTGTCCAAAAATTGTGATGATTTAATTTCCCTTGCACATTATAATGAACTTAGTTTACTTATGGGTTATGAAGAAATAAAACGTTTAACTAAATTTCTTCCAAAATTTGCCTGTTATAAACTTCTTGATTTTGATCTAGAGACAATTTATATGTTTTGTGCGGAGAATTGCATTGAAAATCCTTATATTGCCAATTACCTAAAGAAAAGAAAGCAAATAGAAGATGATGAGAATACTAATGAAAGGGAAGAGACTTCCCAATATCCTCCTATTATTTCTTATGATGAATCAGGTAATGAGGAGGAGCTTTCTATTCAACCAATCTCGTCAATAAGGAGCTCAAAGAGGAAGGTTGAACCCACACATAATGTGAAGAAGAAAAAGAAAAGAAGGAGCAACAAAGGTAGAAAGGTATCCCTCCCAAATGATGTTGCTCCTACTACTCATCGTCATGATGATAATTGCTATACTATTGGTGCTATCCATATTTTTAATGATGAGAGTGATTATACTTATGATATGAAAGGGCCCAAGCTTGGGGAAGCTATGTTTGACGAGGATGAAATATTTGAGAATATATTTGCTGAAATTAATGTTTGTCCCAAGCTTGGGGATTCTATGTTTAATGAAGATGATATTTTTAGCATCCCAAGTTTTGATATGCAAAGTTGTTATGATGATAGCATGCCTCTTACCTATGATGATTATATTGATGAAAGTGGGTTTGGAAGAGTGTCAACTTTAGGAAGTAGTGATCCCACTATTTTGGAAGATGTTGAATCTTATTGTGATGAATATGAAAGTGGATTTGTAAGAGTGTCAACTTTATTTAGTGATGATTCCACTATCTTGGAAGAGGTTTCAATCGATTATGATGAGAACGAAGTTGCTACTTATGATGATTATTGTGATGAAACTTATGCTATAAGAAGTAGTGATGATTATATTTATAAATCTTGTCATGATTATGATTACCCTTTTTCTGAACATTACCCTTTTAATATGGAAACAATTTTTAGTGTTCAAGTCTCTTATGATACTCCCACTATTCCGAATGAGAAGAACTTTGCTTATGTGGAGAGTAGAAAATTTTCTATGCTTGTAGATCATGTAAAGAATGCTTTAGGTGCTGGTTATATTGTTGAATTCATTCATTATGATACTGAAAATTATTATGAGGGAGGAACATATGCTTGTAGGAATTGCAATAATATCAAGTTTCCTCTCTATGTGGTTAAAATCTTGAAGTTGTGCTTGTTTTGCCTTCCTATGCTAGTTGATTATTGTTCCCATACGTTGTTTGATCACAAAATCCCTATGCATAGGAAGTGGGTTAGACTTAAATGTGCTAGTCATGTGCTTCATGATGCTCCCGTTATGTTTCAATTCTTATCTTTTATGTGAGCATCATTGTCATCACCATGCCTAGCTAGAAAGGCATTAAAGAAAAGCGCTTGTTGGGAGACAACCCAATATTTACCCTTACTGTTTTTGTGTGTCCACATGATTATGCTACTGTAGTAATTATGTTTTATAGCTTTTGTTTCAATAAAGTGCCAAGTAAGACCTTTAGGATTGCTTACGGTGATAGTTGTGTTGATCCTGCTGAAAATCAGAAACTTTTGCACCCAGTAAATTAGTTTTGCTAATTCAAAAAAACGTGTTTTTGATATGATTCTTTTTGCTCTAGATTGGTACACAAACTTCTTAGGACTTCCTAATTTTGTAGGATTTTTTGAAGTTCCATAAGTATACGTTTGATACAGATTACTACAGACTGTTCTGTTTTTGACAGATTCTATTTTCTAAGTGTTGTTTGCTTATTTTGATGAATCTATGAGTAGTATCGGAGGGTATGAACCATTGATAAGTTGGAGTACAGTATATATTACACCAATATGAATTTAGAATGAGTTCATTACAGTAACTAAGTGGTGTTTTATTTTTTTATACTAACGGAGCTTACGAGTTTTCTGTTGAGTTTTGTGTTGTGGAGTTTTCAAGTTTTGGGTAAATATTCGATGGACTATGGAATAAGTAGTGGAAAGAGCCTAAGCTTGGGGATGCCCAAGGCACCCCAAGGTAATATTCAAGGACAACCAAGAGCCTAAGCTTGGGGATGCCCCGGATGGCATCCCCTCTTTCATCCTTGTTCATCTGTAACTTTACTTGGAGCTATATTTTTATTCACCACATGATATGTGTTTTTCTTGGAGCATCATTTTCTTGTGTTAGTATTTGCTTTATGTTATTTATAATAATGTTTTGCATCTTTAGGTTCAATAAAAATGTCAAGGATAGCCTTTACCATGCTTATTTTGCAAGTATACATGTTGCTGTTTGAAAACAGAAAGTTTACCGCTGTTGCAAAAATTCCCTAGAAAAGTCAGAGAATGGTATAGTGTTGAAACTTTTTGCATATTGAGGTCTGTTAAATTTACTAAAGTGGGAATTTTATTTTATAATTTTTGGAGTTAGGGAAGTATGATGAATCTTGCATTCTTTACAGACTATACTATTTTGGCAGATTGCTGCTATGTTTGCATTGTTTGCATATGTTTGCTTGTTTAATGATTCTATTTAAGGATAAGAGTATTAAATATGCAGAGGAATTTAGTATACAATGTTGAATAATAATTTTAGTGATTTGTTACAGTAGAAAATGATAAGGTTTTGCATTGGTTTGTACTAACCTATCTCACGAGTTCTTGTTGAGTTTGGTGTGGATGAAGCTTTTGATAAATAGAGAAACCATGATATGAAAGGAATTAAGGAGACATAAAAGTTCAAGCTTGGGGATGACCAAGGCACCCCAAGATAATATTTCAAGAAGTATCAAGAATCTAAGCTTGGAGATGCCTCGGTAGGCATCCCACCTTTCTTCTTCAACAACTATCGGTTAGTATCGGTTGAGCCTAAGTTTTTGTTTCTTCACATGAGTTGTGCTATCCTTGCAATGTCATTTTATTTTGTTTTGCTTGTTGTTTGAATACAATACCAAGATCTGAATTTCTTTAATGAGAGAGAGTCTTCACATAGTTACATAATTATTTAGCTACTCATTGATCTTCACTTATATCTTTTTGGAGTAGTTTGTCATTTACTCGTGTGCTTCACTTATATCCTTTGAGTAAATGGTTGAATGAGTTGAAAGTCATAAATATGAAATTATATATGTTTCATTTCCTTATCCTTTGGGGAGTAATGACTTCACATCTAAGAAGTAGAGGTTGTAAATTTATTGGTCATTTAAACAATTCATGAAAGAATATTGAAGAGAGATTTCACTTATAATACTATCTTAGACATCTTTTATTATTGTGAGCACTCATTAAGTATGACATGCTAAAGAGTTGATGTTGGACAAGGAATACAACGTAATGGGTTATGTTTTCTCACATATCAGTTAAAGTATATTGTCATGGATCATTCAAACATGTTGAGCTTGCCTTTCCCCCTCATGCTAGCCAAAATTCCTTGCACCAAGTAGAGATACTACTTGTGCTTCCAAATATCCTTAAACCCAGTTTTTGCCATGAGTGTCCACCATACCTACCTATATGCGGTATTTACCTACCGTTCCAAGTAAATTTGCATGTGCCAAACTCTAAACCTTCAAATAATAATCTGTTTTGTATGCCCGAATCGCTCATGTAGTGACTAGGGTCTGTCAGTATCTTCCATGATATGTGGGTTATTCTCAAGATGAGTGGACTCCTCTCATCATTCACGAGAAAAATGGCTGGTAACAGGGATGCCCAGTCCCATGATCAAAAGATCAAAATCAAATAAAAAATAATTGCAAACAAAACTCCCCCAGGTTTGATGTTAGTTGGAGGCACCCGTTGTTTCGGGCAAGCCATGGATTGATGATTGTTGGTGGAGGGGGAGTAAAAACTTTTACCATTCTATTTGGGAACCGCCTATAATGTATGTAGTATGGAAGATATTGTGTACTTTTGGTTGTTATGTTGACAATGAGATCATACCTCTCAAAATTATTTATCTCTATTTCAAAATTGAGCTCTGGCACCTCTGCAAATCCCTGCTTCCCTCTGCGAAGGGCCTATCTTTTACTTTTATGCAAGAGTCAAGGTGATTTTCACCTTTCCCTTTTTCATTTTATCCTTTGGCAAGCACCTCGTGTTGGAAAGATCCTGATATATATATATATATATATATATATATATATATCCAATTGGATGTAAGTTAGAACGAACTATTATTGTTGACATCACCCAAAGGTGAATACGTTGGGAGGCAACACTATAAGCCCCTATCTTTCTCAGTGTCCAATTAAAACTCCTTAACCATTTTTATTGCGTGAGTGTTAGCAATTGTAGAAGACTATATGATAGTTGAGTATGTGGAGTTTGCTAAATCAAAGATCTGACATAGACCCTTCCTGAAAATAAGATGAATTGCAATTGTTTGATGACTAAGAATGAAGTTTGCTAGTTTTCAAGAAAGTTTATGATCTATGCTTTAACATGTGAATAGCTTGCTACTTGATCTTGAGAAGTTTTATGAGATGAACTACTGTTATGACATATAATCATGCTAGAAAAGGTGATTGAAATTATCATTGATCAAACTTGTATCACTATCTCTTCGCGGAACTAGTGCACCTATACAATTTACCATTGTATTGGGTGTGTTGGGGACACAAGAGACTCTTTGTTATTTGATTGCAGGGTTGTTTGAGAGAGACCATCTTCATCCTATGCCTCCCACGGATTGATAAACCTTAGGTCATCCACTTGAGGGAAATTTGCTACTGTCCTACAAACCTGTGCACTTGCAGGCCCAACAACGTCTACAAGAAGGTTGTGTAGTAGACATCACTTCACTAGGTCTGCATCTAAAAAGAAAAATAGAGCTATAAACAAAGGAATATGTTTGTGCAAGTAGACACCGATCGGTGTCTCACCTAGAAGTTTCTCAGGATGGTTATAGCATATGCCGTGCTCGCTGTCGATGGTTGGTATGAACAAATCGATGAGAGGGTGAGATCTCACGCTGTCAGCACTCATTTTCGCCTTAAGGTGCTCGATCAGCTTCTGATCCGTGGGATCAAACTTGACACCAGTCGGCAACACCAGCCAATCCTTCTTGGACTTGCATCAGTTAATTCGAGTTATATGGTACTCAATGTATGATCAATCGACTGTTTTAAGTGAATGATGAAAGATTTCGGCAGATAAGTGATACTCCAAATATGAAGTCCACAATACCCGAACACGCCGCCGGGACTCTTATGTCACCTCACACACAGCGTGTTGTCACGTCAATTCAATGTGAGGACATGATGAATAATTTGACCGATGTATACTAGTACTACTACTGTACTACTTACTAGTCGTATTTAGTGTCACATTTTAACCATAGGTTTAAGTAACAAAAGTTCAATGCATGCCACTGAAAATTATACCATTAGAAACTATGTTGAAATACGAATCAAACGATATAATTTTTTGTGACATGCATTAATATTTAGTTAGTTAAATTTATGGTTAAAATTTGACACAAATTACGAAGGGGACCAATAAACCAGGAGAGAGGTAGTAGTACGAGTAGCACAATATATGGTATAGAGGACTAGTACAAATTTTGAAATGGAGTAAGAAGTTACAAGGTTGTGCGACATACTTTATAGGCTACATGAGTAATACAAAATATAATTCCCATTGGACAACACTTTCACTAACAAGTACACACTTGAAACCTAATTGATATATACATATATATATATATATATATCTGGGCTATTCTGTTACGCGTAACAGAATATTATTCTGTTACCCTACTTGAACTGATGAATTCAACCGGTTGAACTGATGAAATTCGAACGGTTGAACTGATGCTTTCTGTTTCTGTTAAAAATCGTCTTCTTTAGTTCAATTTTTTTTGCAATTTTTTGTGTCAAAATGGGGCGTGTAATATATCATTGAAAAGCACATGACATCTACATTACAATCTTATAATTTGTTTTTGCAAAAAAATTGCGCTTTAAGAGCAGTTTTGAAAAAAATGTTTTTTTCAAAACCGAAAACACAAATTGTATTTTGGACTTAATTTTCAAACGATTTATCAGAATTGAGCAAATGAGATGGCGTTGGAAAGCTTGTGAAAATCCGCATCTTCTATATATCTACTATTTTTTCAAATTCTTTTTGATTTAAAAGTAATTTGAAAAATGGTGAAATCCTGGGCGAAACGTATTTTCGCTGTTTCTTGCAAACGCTTTGTCGGATTGATGCAAATGACACGGCATTGGAAAGCTATGGAAAATGCGCAACTTTTGCGTATAGAAAGTTTTTTCTAATTCCTTACTCTTTAAATACGAATTCAAATACGGTTAAAGCTGGTTTTGAACGCGATTTTGTTAAAAAGTTTATTGAAATGGGGCAAATAATATACCATTGGAAAGCTACCAAAAATGCAAAACTTAGTCATGTTGAACATTTTCTCAAATTCGCAATCGATTAAGCGTAATTTTGAATACGGCAAGACATATCCTGTTGTTTTCCCGTCTGAAAAACAGAGTAGTCGTACTGATATATGTGTGTGTTTATACTGAGCTATTTTTTGTAGAGTAATTTTGAATTGCTCTGAAAAAAGAGTAATTGTACTAATGTTTGCATGGGTTTGTACTAAGCGTGTTTTCACTAACTAGACTCTGCTCTGTTTTTGGGTAATGTTTTTTGCTCGTAAGTTTTCAACGGTTTACTTTATCGTCGCCCCTGTACTTGCATGGTTTGTATCATCGAACTGAATGATTTTTTTTTCAGAAAGAAGATGTTTTTTTATTCTTTTTTTAATACTAAACATTTTCTACAACGATGTTCTAGACTTCTCTTATTTTACGACTTGTACTTTTACCATTTGAATTGCATGGGGTTTCTTTTTGCTTGAACTTTTACAATTTAAACTCATGTGCTAGTAATACATGAACTCTCCACTACAATTCTTCTGTCAATCTGTGGACATCACCAAAATAGAAAGGGACAAATAGAAGGATAGCAGAGAGAGCACTAGTAATACATGAACTCCTTATTTTTTCCTCGGTGAAATTGGCTAAGGGTTCGTTTTTCGTTTGAACTTACCACGTTTATCAGTTTGAACGTTTTAAAATTTGCCAAGAATTTGAACTATTCACCACCAGCACAAACGAGCGAGAGAAGCAACAGGTGTACTTACTGGTTAGTAATACATGAATGCCTAGGTATGTGTACATGACCTCAGAACATAAACTTCATTGAGCACTTGAAACAGATAACATACAAGAATGAGGTGCGAAGCTACGAATGCTGATGGATCAACACTTCAGATTTTGCAAGCACATAACAGTTCAATGTCAAAAGAACATCCAACATCCACAAACTTTATAGGGGATACGCTTAAGTTCAACTTGTAAATACAAGTTGTGTAGCCCTCGTTAGCAACACAAAAATCTGTAGAAAAATGTACCCGTTTTCATGGGCATATCAACAAGTATGTTCAGAGCAAAATGTCTTCTGCCCTTCTCCACAGAGAAACCACTCGAGTTCCTCTTCTTTTTCTCCTCGATGAGCCACTTAGACTTGAATTCATACTGGCTCTCCACATCCAACAGCTTCCATGAGACGAAGTTGTGGTCGAGAGGCCACAGGCTTGGGTGTTTCCTCATCAACTCGTGCATCGTCCTGGGATGCGTTTGAGGTGAGACGCCCGCAAGACCACACACAGACAACACCAAAACGCCAAGCATGGCCGCGACCATGCACGCACGAACACAACACACACATATGCGCTGTGAGCGACTCAATGAAGACGTGCATCTACATGGTCACATGGTTGCGCATGGAAGGTGCATCCCACAGTCGGCGGTGGTCCACACAGGGGATTGAGGGAGCAGTTCGAAGGCGGGGAATCAACAAGGTCGCAACAGGAAATCAGCATGGCAGCGGCAACATATTCAGACCTGTCAATTGTTAAGACAAACATGAGAGTTCAGAGCAAACTTCTGGTTTAGTATCAACATATTCAGAGTGAACTTAGCTGCCCATATTATAGCATGAGTTCATGGCAGAAAAAGGTGATACTCAAGATATTGAACTAAACTAAAATTATATATTGAACTTAACTAAAATTATATATTGAACTGAAACAAAATAAGAATTAAACAGAAAATTATATATTGTGGAGTAACACACACAAACCGAACCATGAGCAAGAGTGTGAGGATCCATGAACCTGCCCCGATGATGTTTTTGAACTTTATTTTTCTGTTAACCGCATGTGTGAGGATCAACAAGAAATATATTGAATAAAAATCTATGAGAAAGAAACTTACAACAAATTCAGGCCCAGTCAGTCCCACTGCTACCTGTGCTGCAGAGAACATGATTATAAAGCAGATGGTAACTCATCAATTTTTCTTTACGATATATCTAAACTTACAGAATTTTTTAACTTGCACTGACGATACTTTAGGTGATATATCTAAACTTTATAGAATTTTGAAGAAACTTGCTGCAAATCATTACTTATTTAGGTGATATATCTAAACTTATAGAGTTCTGAAACTTGCACTGACGATATTTCTGCACACACACCAACTATTCTGTGATTTTTCATGGACTGATGATAGATTACACACCGAACTAATACTATGTCTGGTACAAAAATTCTCTATCACGTAGTTGGACGGACTCTCTTCGCAGTGGTGTACGGCCTAGGGTGGCAGAGGTGAACAGCCTGTGCGCTGAGGCGGCGGAGGGTGACGCCAGATGTTAATATATAAATTGATGTTAATTGCAGGTTTTTGGGAATGAGGATTCATGTTTTGTAACTAACTAAAAGTTCTAAATATGTGTACTGCTCCATAAGAAATGTTATTACTGCATATGCCCAAACTATTTTAGCTTCTATTTGACAACAAAGAAACATCAAAAAGGATTATTTAAGTTCTTTTAGGCATATAAACAAATAGCTTGAGAGCAACATGAATAGTACAAGTTTTCCAATGCAAACTGAACAATGTTTACCAAGCATAAGAACAAAAAAAGCATAAGAACTAGTATGCTTGGAAAAATATTTCAGATTTGTCTGGTGGTTCTCCATTCTCATTGATCATGAAGAACTTGTACTGAATTACATTGGCATATTTATACCAATCAAATTCAAGAATTTAAGAATGGTGGTGCTCAGCGAAGAGTTCAGAGAGGAAATTAACCAAAGTAGAGAGCAAATAAATTATGGATCCCTTTAGAGCTACCGGGAGAACTAGTGTTTGAATGTACCATAAGTCAAATAGGATTGAGCCAGCATATGTCCCAGCTGGACCTGAGCCTGGGTGTTAAGATGCAAATGGCCATCTTGGAATGGCAACCCCATTGCGTCGACAAACCTCACATTCTGAAGTTTTAATCCCTTCTGAGCTTCCCTTACGACTTTGGTATACTGCCCAAGCCCGGATGCCAGCCCAACCTGAAACATCAAAAGATCGATGATCATGAGAAGTGAGCATATCTACATCATTACTGTCTAGAACTAGTGTTGT
>NC_057810.1:210994535-211002008 GCF_018294505.1 Triticum aestivum | reverse complement strand
TTAATCGGCTCTTTGCCGTCCGCCACTCTTTGCCGTCCGCTGTTATCTCTCTTTGCCGTCTGCTAGCAGACGGCAAAGAGGTGGGGGGTGTTAAGTTTTTTTAAACGGCCGGGTGGGTGGGGGCCACCTCCCTCTTTGCCGTTAGCTGGCGGACGACAACGAAATGGCTCATGGCAAAGAGCTTCTTTGCTGTCTGCCCTTTCTTTGCCGTCGGCTTTTCTGTAGCTGATGGCAAAGAGCTTCTTTGCCGTACGCTAGCGGACGGCAAAGATCAGGCAGATGGCAAAGTAGCTGATTCCAGTAGTGCAATACGGTGCTCTATGGTGAGCTAATGACCGTATAATCACCGCAGAACTATATAGTGACCGTAATGAGCCTATTGTTACATACGGTGACCGCTAGTGTATTTTTCTCATTTCAAATTAAGTCATATTAACCGGAAAGGACGCAATATGGACTAGTACTGCTTTGATGTGTCCCATTAACTCGTCGAACAAAGAGAAGCTTGCTTACTATGCCCTCTCCCTCGCCCACGCACGGTGGCTCACATGACGCGGAGAAGCTTGCTTAATTACTACATACGCCTATGCCCTCTCCCTCACCCACGCGCGCAGTGGCTTGCAGGATGAGGAGAGAGTTTTGACTACAACGCCCTCTCCCTCTCCCTCACCCTCGCGATGGACGTGCAGCAGTTCATTCGGTGCCAGATTGCCAGAAGCATATTGTACTATAGTATCATCATTGTTGGACCTTCCGAAGAGGCGAAGAGCCAAGTGCAAGGTTCACACGAGTACAAACTGTTGAACCTCCCGAAGAGGCAAAGAGCCAAGCGCAAGGTGTTATAGGAGTTGTCGTCCTAGTAGGAGTACTACAACTATAGCGAATGATGCTACTGTATGATGCCGCCATGTCACCTATATTCAAAGCTGTGCCACCTTTTTTTTCTCATAGAGTGTGTTTGAGCCCGTGCAACAACCACACAAGTTGCACATACACATAACACATTTACTAGTAATAAATTCTAAAGAACAAATGCCAGTATGCCACACAAGTTCATCTCCACTTCATGTGATAAATTTGTGCATGACTAGTCTACATATATTCACAGCGCTACCATTCACAATTTACCATACTCCACTTACACGTTATAGATGGGCTCCAGGTACTCCTCCAGGTTCCAGTCCCAGGTGTTCTTAATAGATGGCACGATCCATAGCGTTGGGCAACGGGAATCATTGTCGCAACTTTCTAGTTTGGTTCCACATGATGGAGACTCATCAAAGCTGAAGCGACATAAATCAGGGATAACGTGTCCCAACATGTCGTTCATCCAGCGGTGCGCACTGAAGACACAACCATGCTTCATGAACGGTAGGCCTTCGGTGTCATGCACGGAAGCTGGCATCCGCTTCACAATGGGGTAGCTTTCCCCAATGAAAAGCAAGTACTCTCCAAGAGTGTTCCTCGGCACCCACATAGCACCACAAGGGTCAAACTCGGCGCCGTTCATCTGGTACATGTGACATCTCAGATCTGGACACATGGTGACATACATAGTCAAGGTCCATGTATAATAATGTTGTGCTCAAATATGGCGGTCAGTAATACTGTGCAGCAAATAGTACTACTCTGTATAGAGGAAGTAAAAGAACCGACTTATTATATATAGCCACTCTTGGCTACATGGATGAGATAGTAAGGCATGGAAAAACAAAAATGGTGGGAGCTAGTGGGTTCAAGTCTTCAAGGGCCTAGCTAGCTATACGCGTCCTTCAAGGTAAAAATTACTACTAGTACTAGTAAGTAGTACAACAATAAAAGAGAAGGCGAGAGGGTTTTAAAAAATATAATACTAAATTGTAGTACTAGTACAGTAAACAGGTCCCAGTCAAGAAAAGAAAATAACTAACAAGTACTACTCTACTACTCTAACACACAACAATGAGAAATTGGAATACCTGGGTAGATGGCGACGGCCTGATCGTGGTAGATTGTGTGACCATGTTGCACATCAGTGGTACCATGGGTAACGACTGCTAAGATAGTTGATCCCAATATGCCAAAGTCAGCTACAAGGTTCCAGGTTAGACCGAATCACGGATGCAAATGCACATCCAGGATCGGCAATCTTATTTTGATCGGGGGATGACTGGTCCCTGCAAAATAATGGAGTACCGTTAGGGATGCAAATGATGGTTTGTGCATTCTGTTTGTAATCTCTCGTACCGTAGGATGGCAACCAGATGAAACAAGTCCCCTGGTTTGTTACCGCGAAGATGCAACCTACATGGCGCACGACATCTTCGAACGTGTAGGGATGCAAATCTGCCATGGCCAACATGTGCCAGCCTCTGCCGTTACTGCCTCTTGTATTGATGGCAATCCTTATGTCAAACATCACGATGAAATAGTAATCGTCGTAACCGCGCCGCTTTGTCAGTGGGTCCACAATTGCTCTCTTCTTCAATCTCATGTAGGCATCATCATACGTATTCAAGCCCAGCCTGTCTGGAAGGCCGATCCCAATGGTGGAGAAGGGGTCTACGGGAATTGCCGCACTGTTGTGGATGTTGTGCAAAATGATGGTGGTATCCGGCCAGACGTATGCAATGCAATCTTTGTTGGAACCAACCCAAACCTATATATAAGACGGTGGGCAGCGATGAAATTACGGGATGGAATAACTAAGTACTATATTTAGAATATACAATACATGATCAAACTCCATGACTGACCTGCTCATCGAACATAATCCGATTACCTCTCAACGTCGGCAACTCTAGCAGAGTCAACGTGCAACCATGGCCAGGGAGCGGTGGACTGTTTGAAGGATTGTCCCATAGAATAACCTTCTCCTTGAGGATGCATGGAAGACCAACAAGCATGGCCTTTTCCCAAGCTTGTTTAAGCACCATCTTTAAAAAGTTGGTGCAGGAAGCACTGAGTCTTGCAGCGGCGAGGATGTTGGAGCGGCGTGCGATTTCTCCTAGAGGATCATCGTCCAAGGTCTCCCAGCCCCGACGAGGAAGAGAAACGCCTGGCGAATCCATGGGAGCATCGACGAACTGCCTTGGTCTCTTAGGGGGAGGGGAACTGGCGAGGAGGAGATAAGAGCGTAACTGCAGGGCCTCGTATGCGGGCATGCGTAGTGGTAGTGCCTTGTGCCCCGCGATGGTGAGGCTATTATTTACTATGTACTCGTACTATAGCAGTAGTAGTACTACTTTCTCAACTAGTAGTGCGATGTACTGTATACTTCTATAATGCACCAATTTTGAACTCTTGAATCTCAAGGCCAAGGAGCTACAGTTGCAAGTGGAGGGTACTACTGTTCTGTAGAACCATCGTTGTACTATTAATGCAGGGAAAGTACACCTGCATAGAGTGTACTCTCCATGCTCTATTCAAGCGCGTAGCTGGCCTACTCATCCGCTCCTCTCACGCACACACTAGCAGCCTGTTTATCAGTGACGGTTACTGCGGGGGCAAAACATTTGAGTTCTTTGATACAGCGAGACTAGGATTTTCGCTTCCATTTGTGGAGGTGTAATGGATCTCGTCGAACTTTGTTAGTAGCTCCTTCTTTATGAATGAAATGAGGCAAAGCTTTTGCCTCCGTTTCAAAAAACACGTCAAGAGGAATTTCTTTTATAGAGCCGATAATGGAGTGAAGTCCATGCGTGCAACACCACAAGCTACATAGTAGTACAGTATTAGCACTTCATGTATAGAGCCATATTGCACAGTTCCCGATGCCGCGCCAGGCTTTTCCGGCTCCTCGGGCTTAATTGGGAGGTGCTAGTTTAAATATGCTAGCTGATGAGGAAGCTGCAAGCGAGGTGCGGCTAGGGAGAGCACGCAGGCGAGAAACTTTGCATGGTGTGAATTGATATATAGGAGTACTACTCTAGTAAGCGAGCCACAAGATGATGGGAGGGAAAACCCGTTCACGTGTCTGGGCTATCCAGTGCACCCAGATTGTGGTGCGACATGTGCGTTCGACTTCAAAAGTCAAATTACTAGTGTACAATATTGGCTAGCAGTGAGGTTACTATGTAAAAAAAGGCCGCCGTGTGTTTGGCCGGGATCAAACCCACAGAACGAGCTATACACTCCCGCGACCACTGGTAGTACTTGTTGGAGTACAACGCAACCTAGAATCGCCTTTTGTCGCTAGTACATTGTTCCTTACAAGAAACCACTAACAATGCCAACAAACTAGTACCACTTACCATAATTAATAGAAACAACTAATAATGCCAAGAAATGACTAATCTACAAAGTGCCATTATAGGCACGTTTCAACCCATGTCGCCCCCTTAAGTCAGCACCTTCTATTAGACAAGCAAGTTAGGCATTATGACTTGTGGGACCCACATGTCAGTCTAGACAAAAATCCCCAAGTGACCTTCTACCTCCAGCCCATCCACCTAGTCATCCTCGGCCATGGGACACAGCTACCACCGCCGACAGAAGGCGTGGTCAAAACTGCTGGCGGTGCGGAGCCCATCTCGCGACAGCCCAGATGCCAGCTTCGTCCGGCGCTCGCGACCGCTAGCTAGCCAAGATAGCACACACCCTGCTCGATGCAGCTAGTTGCTTGTCTGCAAGGTTTGCTAGCTAGGTTGGTGCGGCGGTGCGGCGACTTGCTCGCGCGCGCCACGCTAAGGCCAGCCATCTGGCTCGAGCAAAGGCTAGCGCGGCAGCTTCCTCGTGCGTGAGTCACTCTCGGGCCAGCCAGCCAACCCATGCGGAGGCTAGCGCGATGTCCGGCCCGTCCGGCGGAGCGGCGACCAACTCGCTCATCACCGACGCCACTGACAAACATGCATCCATACTGTTTGAACTAATGTTCAGGAAAAATAATGATTGGAGGAGGAAGAACAAGATAGAAGGTCAGATGTGGGTCCCTTGTGTCAATGGTCAAACACAATGTGTTGGTTTAAGCCACCTCGTCAGCATGGACATGTGGGCCAACCGTGTCATAAACGGGTTTAAAGGAGCCTAATCGGCACTAGGTAGTAGTATTTTTGGTGCGGATTAAGAAAGTTTGGGTATGTTGTTGCTATTTTTTGTACAATAGTTTCTTCCTATGGCTGGTTGAAAGTGGTACTTTTTTGTTAAGTACTCTACATACTATAAGTAGGAGTGGAAGTTAAGCTTTGGAAGCCAATAAGGATGGCTAGTTACATAGTGCCTATGTGCATGTAATTCAAACTAAGTATCGAGCATGAGTGACTAATATCTTGATGGAAAACTCGAAACTATGGAAATACTAGCATTTTTTGCATGGTTGGAAATACTAGCAATGTTCACGTGCGTTGCAATGGACCATAATTAGAATAATACTTATTCCCAAACTTGATAGAAAACACTCTAATTTTGATATACATATATCACTAGAGATATATTATGTTTCAATCAGAATATATTCCTTGGGCTATTTTGGTGAGGTGAGGGAGGGATGTGGTCAGTTTTAAGATACTAATTATGGGTTTTTCTGCAAATTGGTAGAGAAGTGGGATGTTATTGAGAAAAGGAAACAACTTACCACACAGTCGTTAGATGTAGATCCAATGGTCAGAAATGACGGATCGTAGACATGCCATCATCACGAACTAAGTCTTATGTAGGAGTACTAGCAAGATGTCCGTGCATTGCACGGAACATCAAGATGCATTTTTTATAAAACACCTGTCGTGATTAACCCATGTGGGAGTAATCCCATTTGTAAAGACTAATGATATCTCAAGAAAGAGGAGAGATAAGGTGAGGAGGAGTGGGGCGTGTTGGTGATTGGTGGTCGGGCTGAGCTGAGACATGGGAATGGACGACGCCGGCAACGACCACCATGCAGTTTGTTTCAGAGGCATCCTTTTTTAATTGCTCAACAATGAGGTTGTAGGAGATAAGGATGAACGAGTGAAGGCCTTGTCTGCAAATGCGGAGAGAGGTGCGGGTATCTTTTAGTTTAATTTCTATCCGTTAGATATAGATTGGACGGTCTATATTGCAAGATGGCAGGCGTACCATCATCACCAACTCAGATTTTTTTACAAGAGAAGATATATAAGTATGGAGATACAAACGTATTATCGATACTTGTTTCCATAAACTTGGATCTACATTCTATTCAACGGCTGAGCATGTGGGGCCTTAGCATGATGACTTATTGCTGTGTAAAACAAAGGTTTCCCCGTCGCCGATATGGGGGGTGATGGCGGCGCGCTTTAGGCTTGCTCTAGTCCTAGTAGTCATACTAGGTGGTCTATGCATGTGTAGATCTATTCTTTTTCACGTCTCGTGTTCGCTGTACTACTACAACTGTTGATGAATATACGGTAAGTTATTCACAGGAAAACCTTTGTTGAGCGTGTGTGCGAGAGAGAGACAACGTGCGTGTGTGATATGTGTAGAGACGGAGGCAATGATAAGAGATTCTTTGTGTCTCTGTGTGTGGAGGATAGAGAGAGACATATGCATAGGGCTTTGTGTTGTGTAATATGGAGACACATAGATATAATCAGAGAGTGAGTGTGTGAGATACACATGCAGACATGGAAAGAGATGATGTGTGAGTTAGAGGGATGGAGAATTTTGGTGTGCATCTAAGCTAGAGAGGGGGGGGGGGGATATATACATACCTAGAGCTAGAGAGAAAATACAAGGGTGCGTGTGTCTTAAAAGAAGGATCCACATAGATGGGTGTTTGTGCGTGTCTGTGTGTGTTTGTGCGCGCACGTGTGTGTGAGAGGGAGTGTGTGTATGTGGAGAAGAGAGACCACTAATGATGTAAACCTAGTATAGGGAAGGGGGAATGGTGTGACATGTGCGTCAAAAAGAGACAAAGGCATGTGTAGTAGCGGGATAGCATGGGTGCGGGCGGGGAGCATAGACTATTTGGAAGAGACATCAAGTTTGTGTGGGAGAGGGGTGTGAGAGCTAGAGAGATAGAGCTAGCGAGGGAGAGAGAGAGGAAGAGAGGGGGGGAGACAGTGGTCGTTTGTGTGCGGAAGTGACATATAGATAGGGAGTCAATGTTGATGTTGTTCGAAAGTGGCCTATGTACGAAGTCGCAAGGGAGCGAGTCATCGTGTGTGTGATAGGGACTTCATGAGAGATCTAGAATAGATGGTGTAGAGAACAACGTGAGAGATTGAAAATGTTGGTACGTTAGGGAGCTATGGAAAGAGTCACGACATATATGTATATAGGGAAGGAGCTGGGGCGGGTCCACATGTGGGAGAGATAGAAAGAGGAGAGTGGTGCACAAGGAGACAAAATGTGCTTGTTTGCAGTGGGGGTGGTGTGTGAGGTGAGTGTGAGAGAACCACATAACTAGGTAGATAGATGTTTGGGGGCGACATTTTGTGTGTATGGAAAATATACACTCTATATAGTGCGTGTGCTTGGGAAAGAGAGATGTCGGGAGACCTAGAGAGTGGGGGGGGAGATGTGTGCATGCCCGAGAGA
>NC_057810.1:210978330-210994176 GCF_018294505.1 Triticum aestivum | reverse complement strand
AGAAGGACTTGTGTGTGTGGGGGGGGGGGATGGCTTCAGATAAAGAGTGAGGTGTCTATATTTGAGAGACTTTAGCGTAACTGAGATATATATGGTCAATAGTATGTGCACTCATGGTTTATTAATTTGTTTCATAGTTTGGACTATGAGATAACAATACTTTTGAACATGCGTGATATAGTTTGAAGTACCAGAATTACAAACCTATGATTGGAATTTTGGAATTCGACTCCATCATTAGCTTTTGTAATTCATTTAAATGGAGGTACATTTTTTAAGCGGGGATTTTGTGTTTTCAAATTCATATATCAAATCGAGAGATATACACATACGGGCATGTTAAAACTTTATAATCATCCACTTTATTCATACACATACACATTTTTGTTTTTGTCATCATATTTAGGATAAACACATTTGGAATTTAATTTCAACTGGACCATATGATGGTATTTCTTGCACTAGCTCAATGATCCATATTTGAATTGAATGGACGATCTAAGTTTTGAGTTGGAGACATTGATTTTTGAATTGCACTTTTTTGCGTGCAAAACAAATAACTTCTCGGCCATGATATCATAGTCAGCCGTACAAGAGCAGAACACTTAATTTCAGGCGCCAAAATCTTTCAAACTTCCCGCTCACATCGAAATATCTCACGCCCGAAAGTTTAGCCCTGTGATATTCCTGTTTTACACCTGCCACACGAATGGGAAAGGGCAGCTTTGGTAACTCCATTGTTTTCCCCTCTTTGCCCCCAACATTCTTCCCCAAAGCCCCTCCCCTTCCCCTCCCCGATGCCCCCAACCACGGCAAGCTGCCGAATCTAGTCCTCCGCCACAGCGGTGGACCTCACACCCTGCCGAATCTACCTTCCGCACCTTGGAACCCCAACTGCCAACTCACCACTTCACCGGAGCCGCTTTAGCCACTCACTTGTCCACTGCTCCAGATCTCCTTGACCGCCATCATGGTCCACCGCACCGGATCTGCTTCACTGGCACCCTTGTCCACCATAGTGTAGGCCCTTCACTGACTCCCTCGTCCACCCCATCGCTGGCCCTTCATACAAGCCCTCGTCCGCCGCAAAAGATCCACCTCGCAAGCACTGTACACCGTGCCGGATGTGCTTCGCCGACACCTTCGTCCACTGCACCAGACCCACTCCACGGATGCCATATTCAACTCCACTGGCCCTGCTTTACTGATGCCGCAGCCTCATCAGGTTATTTCGATTTGTACTCCTTCGGTTTTTCTCTTCTTTATCGTGGAACTATTCACTTACCATAGATGAGCTTTCTTGTATGTCGACAGGCGCCACAACCGAAGCACTGGAGCCTCTTCAGCAACGGCGATAGCCGGCCCAAACTCAACCGCGACACGAGCACCATCGACGATCCTTAGCTATCAATTATGACAACGATACCCATACGCCGCCGAGAATCAGGTACAATTATCCAACAGCCTGTGCCTATGTTCACTTCCTTAGCATAAGCACCTCACCTTTGAATTTCTTCAGGGCATCATTCAATTTTTCATGAGATGTGTTATTCTACTTGCACCTGTAGGGCCATACTTCTGGCAGTGAACATGTGATACGTCTCCAACGTATCTATATTTCTTGGTTGTTCCTTGCTATTATATTATCTGTTTTGGATGTTTAATAGGCATTTATATGCTATTTTATATTATTTTTAGGACTAACCTATTAACCGAGAGCCTAGTGCCAGTTTCTGTTTTTTGCCTATTTTAGAGTTTCGCAGAAAAGGAATACCAAACGGAGTCCAAACGGAATGAAACCTTCGCGATGATCTTTCTTGGACCGAAAGCGAACCAGAAGACTTGTAGATGAAGTCGGCGATGCAATAAGGAAGCCACGAGGTAGGAGGGCGCGCCCAGGGGGTAGGCGCACCCCCACCCTCGTGGGCCCCTTGTTGCTCCCCTGACCTAGTTCCTTCGCCTATGTATACTCTTATACCCTAAAAACATCAGGGAGTGCCACGAAACCACTTTTCCACTGCAGCAACCTTCTGTACCCGTGAGATCCCATCTTGGAGCCTTTTTCGGCGTCCTACCAGAGGGGGATTCGATCACGGAGAGCTTCTACATCAACACCATCACCTCTCCGATAAAGCGTGAGTAGTTTACCGCATACCTTCGAGTCCATAGTTATTAGCTAGATGGCTTCTTCTCTCTCTTTGATTCTCAATAGCATGTTCTCCTCGATGTTCTTGGAGATCTATTCGATGTAATACTCTTTTGCGGTGTGTTTGCCAAGATCCGATGAATTGTGGATTTATGGACAAGATTATCTATGAATATTATTTGGTTCTTCTCTGAATTCTTATATGCATGATTTGATATCTTTGCAAGTCTCTTCGAATTATCATTTTAGTTTTGCCTACTAGATTGATCTTTCTTGCAATAGGAGAAGTGCTTACCTTTGGGTTCAATCTTGCGGTGTCCTTTCCCAGTGACAGTAGGGGCAGCAAGGCACGTATTGTATTGTTGCCATCGAGGATAACAAGATGGGGTTTTCATCATATTGCTTGAGTTAATTCCTCTATATCATGTCATCTTTCTTAATGCGTTACTTCGTTCTTTATGAACTTAATACTCTAGATGCATGCTGGATAGCGGTCGATGTGTGGAGTAATAGTAGTAGATGCAGGCAGGAGTCGGTCTACTTGACATGGACATGATGCCTATGTTCATGATCATTGCCTTAGATGTCATCATAATTATGCGCTTTTCTATTAATTGCTCGGCAGTAATTTGTTCACCCACCGTAATATATGCTATCTTGAGAGAAGCCACTAGTGAAACCTATGCCCCCCGGGGTCTCTTTTCCATATTATTGAATCTCATTTACATCTTGCTAGTTTCCAATTCACTTGCAATCTTTACTTTCCAATCTATAAACCAAAAATACAAAAAATATTTACTTTACCATTTATCTATCTCTATAAGATCTTACTTTTGCGAGTGACTGTGAAGGGATTGACAACCCCTTTGTCGCGTTGGTTGCAAGTTCTTGACTGGTTGTGTAGGTATTCGGTGACTTGTGCATCGTCTCCTACTGGATTGATACCTTGGTTCTCAAAATTGAGGGAAATACTTACGCTACTTTGCTGCATCACCCTTTCCTCTTCAAGGGAAAACCAACGCAAGCTCAACAGGTAGCAACATGTTACATGTGCTAAATTACAAACCAGTGCACATATAGTTGTAATGCTTTAGTTTTATCCTAAGTATTATTGTACTTCCTAGATATCACTGCCTACTATTTTACTTCTTGCATGCTATATTTATGATAATGGTGTTTTGGCAGCCAGAATTTAGTTGGCATGTTTTTGTTTTTTGCCACACTTTATTGCCCCTATGGCCCACTTGTCATAGAGATAATTTTTTGCCAACTTTTGCCAAAGTTTGGCGTCCAATTTCTCAGCCACACTTGTGTGGCTTGCCATACTTGTGTGGCTGGCCACACATTGGCTTGGCCACGCTAGTCTCCAACCAAACAGACCCTACTTTTTTGTGCTTTCTTGATCTTCCCAAGTTGCATGACTAATTTGATGCTTCTATTAATTATGGAGCTGCCAACCCCATCAAGCAAAATATTTGTTCTTTTGGGGCTAGCACCTCGAACAAGCATAAAAATAGAGTGAAGCAAATATATTGTCGTGTAAGCACACACCCTTCTTTCATTAGTTTATATGAACCATTGATGATCAATTCGAACCAGTGCAGAATAAACTACAACAACTAGATTTGCAACAACGGGATACTGATGATATCTTTAAAGAACATTGCAACAGTAGCGAGGCTTCACAGAAACATATGGTAAGCCAGTGTGTTTTAGTACATGTGAATGTAATGCGTGTGGCCTGCTTTCTTGGCTTGTGCCATCAACCTGTAATCCTACAGAATTACAAATAGTTCAGTTGTCTGCTTTGCTGTATTGCTTGATTTGAATGCTTGTTTGTTACTTGTTAGGCTATAACTGAGTTGGACAATATGTCAGCAGTGCCTGCTGTACTATCATAAAGAAATGCATGCCTAGTTAATTTGACTCCTTAAACTTTCCTATGAACTTCATCACAAGATTGTATTCGTAGTTTATATGAGGCCACACTGTTAAGTGCTTTCTCAGATTATTTCAACTGCTTAGATGCGTTGGCAACTTAAATATAGCGGTGGTACACTCACTTTCAACTAGGGATGTCAACTGGGTCCCGTTTAATCATGATTAAAGTCCACTAGTGGTATGATAGTTTAAAAGAGTTTTTGTTTTTTGAGGAGAATGAACTAGGGAGCTAGCAAAAACTAAGTAGATGGGACTAGCGGATGCCATTTATTTTCCACTTACATCTCTAGTTTCATGTTACCATTTTAATTTCTTTTCGCTGATGCTGCTTCAAACCATTTAAATATAGCTTTCCATGCTCGGCAATAATTCGTATGTCATTTACCATGTAAGCTTAATGCATGGATCATGCGATAGCTATCTCTTACTTATGTCCAGTGAAAACCTTTCAGGATGCCATTCACACTAGGACACAATGTACAACCCAGAATCTATTTGTGGAAGCAGTGCGCCATCCATGTTACTAGATGGTAGCAGTTCAGAGGCAACACCGCCGGAGAGTAGTCTGAGCACAGATATTATAATTCTTGAGGCTCTATGATCTCTACTACACAACCTTCTTCTTGTAGACGTTGTTGGGCCTGCAAGTGCACAGGTTTGTAGGACAGTAGCAAATTTCCCTCAAGTGGATGACCTAAAGTTTATCAATACGTGGGAGGCGTAGGATGAAGATGGTCTCTCTCAAACAACCCCGCAACCAAATAACAAAGAGTCTCTTGTGTCCCCAACACACCCAATACAATGATAAATTGTATAGGTGCACTAGTTCGGCGAAGAGATGGTGATACAAGTGCAATATGGATAGTAGATACAGGTTTTTGTAATCTGAAAATATAAAAACAGCAAGGTAACTAATGATAAAAGTGAGTGTAAACAGTATTGCAATGGTAGGAAACAAGGCCTAGGGTTCATACTTTCACTAGTGCAAGTTCTCTCAACAATAATAACATAGATAGATCATATAACAATCCCTCAACATGCAACAAAGAGTCACTCCGAAGCCACTAATAGCGGAGAATAAACATAGAGATTATGGTAGGGTACGAAACCACCTCAAAGTTATTCTTTCGGATCAATCTATTCAAGAGTTCGTACTAGAATAACACCTTAAGACACAAATCAACCAAAATCCTAATGTCACCTAGATACTCCATTGTCACCTCAAGTATCCATGGGCACGATTATATGATATGCGTCACACAGTCTCAGATTCATCCAACCAACACAAAGTACTTCAAAGAGTGCCCCAAAGTTTCTACCGGGGAGTCAAGAAAACGTGTGCCAACCCCTATGCATAGGTTCATGGGCGGAACCCGCAAGTT
The DNA here is from genome assembly GCF_018294505.1 of Triticum aestivum. Lineage (NCBI taxonomy): Eukaryota > Viridiplantae > Streptophyta > Magnoliopsida > Poales > Poaceae > Triticum > Triticum aestivum. The sequence goes on along the minus strand of NC_057810.1, from coordinate 210,988,707 downwards.
GTTCACCAAAACATACATCAAGTGGCACGTGATATCCCATTGTCACCACAGATAAAGACGGCAAGACATACATCAAGTGTTCTCAAAGTAAAGACTCAATCCAATAAGATAACTTCAAGAGGGAAACTCAATTCATCACAATAGAGTAGAGGGGGGAGAAACATCATAAGATCCAACTATAATAGCAAAGCTCGCGATACATCAAGATCGTGTGAAGTCGAGAACACGAGAGAGAGAGATCAAACACATAGCTACTGGTACATACCCTCAGCCCCGAGGGTGAACTACTCCCTCCTCGTCATTGATAGTGCCAGGATGATGAAGATGGCCACCGGTGATGGGTTCCTCCTCCGGCAGGGTGCCGGAACGGGCTCCCAAGAGGTTTTTGGTGGCTACAGAGGCTTGCGGAAGCGGAACTCCCGATCTATCTTGATATTCGATGTTTTTAGGGTACGTAGGCTTATATAGGCGAAAGAAGTCGGTCGGGAGGTGCTCAAGGGGCCCACGAGACAGGGGGCGCACCCTACAGGGGGGGGGGCCCTCCTATCTCGTGGCTGCCTCAAGGATCTTCTGACGTGAACTCCAAGTCTCCAAGATCATATTCTTCCAAAAAATCACGCTGCCGAAGGTTTCATTCCGTTTGGACTCCGTTTGATATTCCTTTTTCTTCGAAGTACTGAAACAGGCAATAAAACAGCAATATGGGCTGGGCCTCCGCTTAATAGGTTAGTCCCAAAAGTAATATAAAAGTGAATAATAAAGCCCGTAATCATTCAAAACAGATAATAAAATAGCATGAATGCTTCATAAATTATAGAAACGTTGGAGACGTATCAGCATCCCCAAGCTTAATTCCTACTCATCCTCAAGTAGGTAAATTATAAAATAAAGAATTTAGGAAGTGTGAATGCTAGAAGGTGCACAAGTTTGATCAATGATAATTTCAATCACCTTTTCTAGCATGATAATATGTCATAATAGTAGTTCATCTCATAAAACTTCTCACGATAAAGTAACAAGCAATTCACATGTCAAAGCATAGACCATAAACTTTCTTGAAAACTAGCAAACTTCATTCTCAGTCCTCAAATAATTGCAATTAATTGTATTTTCAGGAATAACAAACTCCACATACTCAACTATCGCATAGTCTTCTACAATTGCTAACACTCACGCAATACTAATGGTTATGGAGTTTCAATCGGACACTGAGAAAGATAGGGGCTTATAGTGTTGCCTCCCAACGTATTCACCTTTGGGTGATGTCAACAATAATAGTTCATGCTAACTTACATCCAATTGGATATATATATCAGGATCACCCCAACACAAAGTGCTTGCCAAGTGATAAAATGAAAAAGGGAAAGGTGAAGATCACTTTGACTGACGGTGTCCTGGACTAAGGGGTACTCAATGCGTCGTCTCCCGATCAGTTGGATTGGGCCGAGGACCCCCATGGCCGTATACTCATGGGCCAGTCCGGACAGCTGCCGCATACAAGGAATAATCAACAAGACTTGGCGATCAAGACAAGGACTCCTCCCCCACCGGCGTATTCGACTAGGACTCTTGTTATCCTAGGCCTCTGGTGCATTATATAAACCGGGGCCAGGCTAGTCGATAGATATACAACAACAATCATACCATAGGCTAGCTTCTAGGGTTTAGCCTCCTTGATCTCGTGGTAGATCTACTCTTGTACTACCCATATCATCAATATTAATCAAGCAGGACGTAGGGTTTTACCTCCATCGAGAGGGCCCGAACCTGGGTAAAAACATCGTGTCCCTTGTCTCATGTTACCATTGATCCTAAGACACACTGCTTGGGACCCCCTACCCGAGATCCACTGGTTTTGACACCGACATTGGTTCTTTCATTGAGAGTTCTGCTGTGTGATCGGCGAAAGGATCAATGGCTCGACTGCAGGTCAACTACAACGTCGGCTTCTTCGTCACCAGCTCGACTGGTCACCTTGGCTTAACCGAGGACTGCGCCCTACCTCCGATTGTCATGTTCGGATGAAGGCCTTCATCAACACCAACTCTGATCTCTATCAAGATCATGGAGGAGTCATACATGGAGCTCAGGGGCTCAACGTCAACATTGCCCTTAGGCGATCGTGCTGTTTTTCTGGACAACAAACTTGTATCCGCCGCCACCGCCTCCTCGAGTGTCGCTTAAACGATTACTTCGGTGGAATTGAGCGGAATTAAGTCTACAACAACCCTGCAAAAGTTTCGTTGAGTTCCGATGGAGGAATCTCTGGCAATCTCCGATATACCGGAGCCCTGTTGAATCTGGATGAGAATTCGGACGAGTTTAGGGCGTGGTATCCAGCGTCTAGCTCGGATGTCCTTTGGAGGATCCAACCGTTGGTTTGTTGTGGAATTCCCATATATACCACCTGCCAAAAATTCAGCTCGATCCGACCGTCTAAACTCCGAGAAACTTCCGATTAGTGCATCACTTTTTGGATCTGTTTTCTGCGCGAGAACGAATCCGAGCCGAATTCATCTTCTTTATGAACGGGATCTCGGACATCCTTTTTGAAGGAAGTTTTCGTTTGGGGTGTCGTGTTTTATTCTCAAACACATCCCAGTAGTATTAAAAGTATTCTTGCAATACGAACTTCACCGTCACGCCGGTGTCAAACCGGCCCGACGACATTACTCCACGGCGGCCGACCTGCGTTAGACACGTCGTCGCTTTGTTGAGCCGAGCTCAATTTCTTCGGATCATCATCTCGGCCAGCCGAACAATAGTTCGGCATCACGAAGGATAAATCGCTACCAACATCGCCGCCCCACGGATTACACGGAGTGGGCACACCTGCATCGCCACACAGTCACTTCATCAAGCCGGCATCGACCACGTCACGACCTGCATCACTGGACCGGGGGCTTCATCATCTCTTCATCAACCTACTCCGGAGACTTCGGCGTCGCCGACCGACCAGCTCCGTCACGTTAGCTGGACCGAGGGCTTTGCCTCGGCGAGCCAACCTTTGCCAGCATCGCCATGCCGTTGCTTTATCGCCCATCAAGCGATAGGTGTGTGGATCGAGTCCCAATTTTGGGAATCACCTTTCTTCGAATTGCTACAACAAATAAGCCAGGTGCTATTAATCCTAGTATTTTTTGCTTGTTAGGGTTCATTTTTCCCAATGAATTATTACTCTGGTTTGTCCGTCATATGTATGCAGGTCTATCAAATGGTGGCCGCATTAATGACGGTCGCATGGTGGTTCAGTCAGTTTCCGTACATAGTCCGGCGAACGCCGCATCCGGAACTCAAACTGACCTGTGAATTCAGGCCTTGCCATGCCTTTACCGCATCACGCTGCCGCCTGGCATCGACATTGACTTTGGCGCCAGGCTATATTTCTTTTATTACTCACTTTGCATAAATTATTTGTTATGCAACGAATTTTTTTTATTATTATTACTATTATCTTCGGTTTGCACTATTTTTTGTGCACAGGAAAATGATCCAGCCGGACTATATCCTTTGGCGTCACCTCGGCTGGACGGGGGGCTTCGTCAACACTTCATTACCCCATGCCGGGGACTTCAACATCACCCTGCTGTCCTGCATTGACCGTGCTATGTCACCACTTCGGAGTGCCGAGCTCTTTGCTCCGCCACCTCGGGACCGGCTCTGGGATGGAACCTTGTCCTGTATCAAGCTCGGACCACATCATCAATACCGAACACATTAACCAGCTAAGCTGTCTTCATGCTCAAAGTTTTAAATTTTTAACTTGTGTTCGGCTCAGCCAAGCATCATACTTTTTTGGAAAAAAGTTGCTTGTAAAAATTTCCTTGTCCAAACTTTGTTTGTGACGCGCATATTCAAATACCCCGTTTACTTGGGGGCTTCCTTCATGAAGCTTTTTCCTCTTGCATATGATTATACTTGTACGGCTTCGTTCCTTGTTCGTGTATTACGCCACAATATGCACCATATTAACTTAAGCGATTTGCAAGCTGGGTTGCCTGGCTCCTGTGCTTACCCCTACGTTCCCGATTGTTCGGCTAGGGAGTAAAGGGAGCACCTCTGCGATTGTCACGATCGGGTCAACCGAGCCGGACCTTAGACTGGGTGAAGCCGAAAGCTAGCGCTCTTATTGTTTTCAATCATGGTCGGCACACAACGGAACTCATGAGTACAAAAAATCTATTGCACAAGTCTCATAACAACAATGAGCACCGAAGAAAGGTATCGGTGGGGGTACTATTTTCTTCGAAGATGCTTCTTACTCTTCATAGTAATATAGCATAAGTTCCCTGAGCGCGCTTTGTCTGTTACAGCATTATGGCCTGATTGCCTGGTTATTGGAAACACCGTCGATATTCTCGACAGATGGAGTACATAACACTTTTCGGTCCTTGACCGAAGAGGGAGAAGCCGACGGTCGGTTAAGACGTGTTTAAAGTTCGGTTGAACATAGATATGATATAAGTACTTCGGTACATGCAATCATTCTTTTACCCAAGTCACTTGGGGGCTCTTAAATTTATATGAGCCATTTTATGATAAGTGTTTTTCTTCTTGGTCGTTGCAAAGTTTTTATTATTATTCATCACTCCTTTTTTCGACACAAGTGTGCGGTCACTAGCCGGGGAGCCTAATTTCTCTCTCAAAGCCGCTAGAGTTTAGTTTGCTAAACTGGCCTAGTAAGTACTCCGCCTTCGGGATAGGGGGTTGAAGCCGTAGGCTGACCCGCTTGAAGTTTTGAGATAGGATGTGTCATGTTAAAGCACGAAAGAAGCACCTTTTTTTTTCTAAAGTCCAATTTTCGGATTGGCACCGAACACTTGATCTAGTTCGGACATTAACCTTTTGAATAAGTTTTTTGGCTTTTCGAGCCCATGGCACTTTTAAACTATTTGTGTGTTTTCAGCACAAATCTCGCAGTGCAACGCTGGACACCTTTAGAGATCCGGCAAAAACATTCTCGGATATTGCTATATATGCATCGGTTTCAAATTGTGTCTTCGATCAATAGTTGGGTTGCCCGGCTCCTGCGCTTGCCTCCTATGTTCCGCTTTGTTCGGCTAGGTGTGCAAAGGGAGAACCACTGCGATTGTGCTTCCAGCTCACATGGTTAAGCACCTTAGTGGAGAATGCCGAAATCTGACTGCCACAATAAGCGTAAACTGGTCGGCGATCCGATGACGGCATTAAACGACGGGCCATTCATAACAATGGCCGAAGTGTTTACGACTTGACCTCGACTGTCGCCGAACACTATCAGGGGCTATTAACTGGCCTCCCAAACTAAATCCTCGATATTTTGCTCTTACATTGGAGCAGAGGTTTCATGATCATGCTTAGCATGACAACCCAAAGAAAGGAACCGATAGCGGGACTATTTTCTTTGGAAGACATGTCTTCTGTTAAACAGTAATATAACATGTCTCTCCGCGTACCTTTGTTTATAAAACCGTATGACCAGATTGCCTTGTTTGTTGTAAATCTTTGCCCTCATAAAGGCTTTATAAAGTAGGACAAACACTCCTCGACTATTGGCCGAGGAGGTGGAAGCCGATGGTCGGTCAACAAAGTTTTGTACAATGCGGATCCGAGCATTAATGACGTAAAGTACTTGGATACATAGAGTCATTACACATAATTTGTGATTTTACTATGGATATCAATCCTTAATTCGGCCTCCCGTGCCCGCATTAAGGCTCGGGGGCTACTGGGCTTCGGGCTTATTATTTACAGATATTAAAGGGGCACATCAATCCCCTGATCTAGTGTTGCCACCCGACCAGTGTCTCGGGGGCTACTGCATTGCCTGTTCTATGCAGAAAATTCTAAGTGCAATACAATTTCCGAGGAGATTTTGATCCTCAGGTTGGTCGGCCGCACCCAACCTGAGTCTCGAGGACTGAGCACGCCACTTTTTGTGTCCCGAAGTATTCTGCCGAGCTAGGACTTGATCCTCAGACCGATTTTGCAAATCAACATGAGTCTCAGTGGCTACGGGGATCAGCGGTCTTATTTCATCCTTCATGTGCATCTCGGGTTTTAGACCGATACCCACCTTGAGGGCTACTGGCACCAATCAAAAATATTGACAAAAATTGGCCCACATTCGGGGTGGTGCACCACCTCGGAAGCAGTCTGGCATAAAGCTCGGGCGCTAGTGGCTGGCTCCATAGAGGGCATTTCCGGCATTAAGCTCGGCTAAACTCCTTCAACTTTTTTGGACCAAGATGATCTATGACATCTTGGATACAGTCCGGCGTTGGAGCTCGGATACACAGTCCGGCGTTGGAGCTCGGATACATAGTCTGGCGTTAGAGCTCGGATACCGTCCGGCGTTGGAGCTCGGATACATAGTCCGGCGTTAGAGCTGGGAAGCAGTCCGACATTGGTGCTCGGCTGCAAAAGATACCTCGAATGTAGTCCGGCGTTGGAGCTCGGACGCAAGAGGACATTGCCACCCGGGAACAACTTCAAACCCAAGGCATGGCATAAAAATAACAAGGCATTGATAAAGGCCGTAAGCTTAAAGGGGCTCCTCGGATACCCAATGCGTAAACTCGTCGAATGCATTTCGGAGATCCTCAAGATAGAAGATCAGAAGATTTGTTGAACCAGTTTTCAAGACCGGCAACCAAAGATGAAGAACAGTTCGGAAGAATCAAGGAGCGTCCCTAACTTGAAGACCGGTTCAGGGGGCTACTGACGGTGTCCTGGACTAGGGGGTACTCAACGCGTCGATTCCCGATCAGTTGGATTGGGCCGAGGACCCCCATGGCTGTATACTCATGGGCCAGTTCGGACAGCTGCCGCATACAAGGAAGAATCAACAAGACTTGGCGATCAAGACAAGGACTCCTCCCCCATCGGCGTATTCGGCTAGGACTCTTGTTATCCTAGGCCTTTGGTGCATTATATAAACCGGGGCCAGGCTAGTCGATAGATATACAACAACAATCATACCATAGGCTAGCTTCTAGGGTTTAGTCTCCTTGATCTCGTGGTAGATCTACTCTTGTACTACCCATATCAACAATATTAATCAAGCAGGACGTAGGGTTTTACCTGTATCGAGAGGGCCCGAACCTGGGTAAAAACATCGTGTCCCTTGTCTCCTGTTACCATTGATCCTAAGACGCACTGCTTGGGACCCCCTACCCGAGATCTGCCGGTTTTGACACCGACATTGACTCTTGCATAAAGTAAAAGACATAAAGTAAAAGATAGGCCCTTCGCAGAGGGAAGCAGAGGTTGTCATGCGCTTTTAGGGTTGGATGCACAAAATCTTAATGCGAATGAACGTCACTTTATATTGCACTTGTATATGGACCTTTATTATGCAGTCCGTCGCTTTTATTGCTTCCATAACAAGATAGTATAAAGTTATTTTCTTCACACCAAAAGATCATACATATTTGGAGAGCAAGTTTTATTGCTTGCACCAATGACAACTTACTTGAAGGATCTTACTCAATCCATAGGTAGGTATGGTGGACTCTCATGGCAAAACTGGGTTTAAGGATATTTGGAAGCACAAGTAGTATCTCTACTTGGTGCAAGGAATTTTGGCTAGCAAGAGGGGGAAAGGCAAGCTCAACATGTTTGAATGATCCATGACAATATACTTTAACTGAGATGTCGGAAAACATAACCCATTACGTTGTCTTCCTTGTCCAACATCAACTCTTTAGCATGTCATACTTAATGAGTGCTCCCAATTATAAAAGATGTCTAGGATAGTGAATTTATATGTGAAATCTTTCTTCCTTCAATATTCTTTCATGAATTGTTCAAACGACCAATACAATGCTTGCTAACCTTCAATAAATTTACAACCTCTACTTCTTAGATGTGAAGTCATTACTCCCCAAAGGATAAGCAAATGAGACATATATAATTTCAGATTTATGACATCCAACTCATTCAACCATTTACTCATAGGATATAAGTGAAGCACACAAGTAAATGACAAACTACTCCAAAAAGATATAAGTGAAGATCAATGAGTAGCTAAATAATTATGTAACTATGCGAAGACTCTCTCTCATTAAAGAATTTAAGATCTTGGTATTGTATTCAAACAACAAGCAAAACAAAATAAAATGACATTGCAAGGATAGCACAACTCATGTGAAGAAGCAAAAACTTAGGCTCAACCGATACTAACCGATAGTTGTTGAAGAAGAAAGGTGAGATGCCTACCGGGGCATCCCCAAGCTTAGATGCTTGAGACTTCTTGAAATATTATCTTGGGGTTCCTTGGTCATCCCCAAGCTTGAACTTTTGTGTCTCCTTAATTCCTCTCATATCATGGTTTCTCTATTTCTCAAAAACTTCATCCACATAAAACTCAACAAGAACTCGTGAGATAGGTTAGTATAAACCAATGCAAAAACTTATCATTTTCTACTGTAACAAATCACTAACATTATTATTCAACATTGAATACTAAATGCCTCTGCATATTTAATACTCCTATCCTCAAATAGAATCATTAAACAAGCAAACATATGCAAACAATGCAAACATAACAGCAATCTGTCAAAACAGTACAGCCTGTAAAGAATGCAAGACTCATCATACTTCCCTAACTAAAAAAATTATGAAATAAAATTCCCACTGTAGCAAATTTATCAGAGCTCATTATGCAAAAAGTTTCAACATTATATCATGCTCTGACTTTTCTAGGTAATTTTTGCGACAGAGGTAAGCTTTCTGTTTTCAAACAGCAACATGTATACTAACAAAATAAGCATGGTGAAGGCTATCCTTGACTTGTTTATTGAAACTAAAGATGCAAAACATTATTCTAAATAACAGAAATCAAATACTAACAAAAGAAAATGACGCTCCAAGCAAAACACATATCATGTGGTGAATAAAAATATAGCTCCAAGTAAAGTTACCGATGAACGAAGACAAAAGAGGGGATGCCATCCGGGGCATCCCCAAGCTTAGGCTCTTGGTTGCCCTTGAATATTACGTTGGGGTGCCTTGGGAATCCCCAAGATCAGGCTCTTGCCACTCCTTATTCCATAGTCCATCGAATCTTTACCCAAAACTTGAAAACTTCACAACACAAAACTCAACAGAAAACTCGTAAGCTCCGTTAGTATAAGGAAATAAAACCACCACTTAGGTACTGCAATGAACTCATTCTAAATTCATATTGGTGTAATATCTACTGTATTCCAACTTCTCCATGGTTCATACCACTTAATACAAGACATAGATGCATCGAAATAAGCAAACAACACACGAAAAACAGAATCTGTCAAAAACAGAACAGTCTGTAGTAATCTGTAACAAACGTATACTTATGGAACTCCAAAAATTCTACCAAATTAGGAAGTCCTAAGAAATTTGTGTACCAATCCAGAGAAAAAAGAATCAGATCAGAATCTCGTTTCTGTAAATTAACAAAACTAATTTACTGGGTGCAAAAGTTTCTGATTTTCAGCAGGATCAACACAACTATCACCGTAAGCTATCCTAAAGGTCTTACTTGGCACTTTATTGAAACAAAAGCTATAAAACATGATTACTACAGTAGCATAATCATGTGGACACACAAAAACAGTAAGGATAAATATTGGGTTGTCTCCCGACAAGTGCTTTTCTTTAATGCCTTTCTAGCTAGGCATGATGATGGCAATGATGCTCACATAAAAGATTAGAATTGAAACATAACGGGAGCACCATGAAGCATATGACTAGCACATTTAAGCCTAACCCACTTCCTATGCATAGGGATTTTGTGAGCAAACAACTTATGGGAACAATAATCAACTAGCATAGGAAGGTAAAACAAGCATAGCTTCAAGATTTGAAGCACATAGAGAGGAAACTTGACACTATTGCAATTCATACAAGCATACACTACAAAAAAAGACACATCCGTGACATTTCGGGCTGAACGAATTTTTTTCTGTCATACATATGACACTTCTATAACGATAATTGTGACAAAACCCGGTATCATCATAGATGTGGTGGGCTCCTACTTCTATGACAAAAAATCATGACAGAAAATGGGCTTTTCGTCCTGGGCGGGCCAGAGACGCAGCTGCATGACATTCTTTGGGCCATCCATGACGGAAAAAACCGTGGTAGAAGCGAGGGGAAGGAAAATATTGAGGAGTTGCCGGTTACGGTGGGAGGTCGGGGGCCGAGCGATGCACGTTTCTCTCGTACACGTATGCGCGTGTGTGCGAGGTGTTGGCTCTAACTGAACCAGAGCGAGGCGGTGGGCTCTAACTAAACCCGAGCAATTGCACTGCAGGCTACGCGTTACTGAACCCGAGTGATCGATCGATGGCTGTTAACTGAACCCGATGGAGCTATTCCTTCGCTACTGCTGCTAACTGAAGCCGATCGATT